>NC_081569.1:2606517-2745862 GCF_022355385.1 Mustela nigripes
TTCATCTCAGGGTCCTGGGATCGAGTCCCGCATCGGGCTCTCTGCTCAGCAGGGAGCCTGCTTCCTCCTCTCTCTCTCTGCCTGCCTCTCTGCCTCCTTGTGATCTCTCTCTGTCAAATAAATAAATAAATAATCTTAAAAAATAAATAAATAAATAAATAAAATAAAGGTATTTTTACTCATGATAGTGAATCCAAAATGACATTTTTTTACACTTGCCCATTTTTAAAAATATATCTTTGAGGATTTTTTAATTGAGGTATAATTGACACATAGCATTAAACAGCAGTTTCAGCTGTACAACATAATGATTCAGTATTTGCATACAATGCAAAATGATCACCCCAATAATCTAATTAACACCCATCACCATACATGGTTACAATGTTTTTTTCTTATCGTGAGAACTTTTAAGATCCACCATCACCATACATGGTTACAATGTTTTTTTCTTATCGTGAGAACTTTTAAGATCGACTCCCTTAGCAAACACACAACATAGCATTAACTGCAGTTGCTCTGAGACATTACAGTATATCCTCATGACTTATCTATTCAATCACTGCAAATGTTCACCTTTTGACCCCCTTCACCCATTTCTTTATTAAAGTAATAAAAAAGTAATTTAAAAAAAAGCCTGTTTATTTTTATTTTCAGATCACCTATAATGACTTATCCTTTGAACTGAAAAAGTGTAAGGAAGGCAAATGTACCAAAGGGTGCATATTTTTGCAAAACTCAAACATATCCCTACAGTGTTGAGCCCATGGACAAACTCAAGGTCCTCGTGGCGAGGGGAGAAGAGTCGAGAGAGAGAGAGAGAGAGAATACAAGTTCTCTGGGATAATTACCACTTGCGGCTTCACCAACTCATGTAACAAATGAGCTTTGTAGCTCCTGAATTAAATTAGGCTGTAAACAATGACAAGCACGTAGGGATTTGTTTTTTTTCTCGTAACAAGAACCGACAGAAGATGGCCACTCAGGCCCCTGTGTGTTCCAGCTCTGCCACCTGTGACCACCTGCCTTTCACGCTCATGGTCACAGATGGTTGTGACCATCCAGCATCGGCAGAGGTTCATGGAAAGGCACAGGGCACAAAGCCAAGGTCCCTACCAGCTGAGCTTTCCCTTTTAAAACCTGGGATCTCAGACTACATCACGGGTCACTTCTGCTTCCAGGAAGTGGATGTACTTGTCCCTCTTCCTCCTGCTAAGACGACTATAAACCTTGGACGTTGTATTTAAAACAAACAGAAGAGGACTCTGAAACATGCACAGGAGAAGGCAGACCAGCTGGGGACCTCGGGACTCCAGGAATAAAACAGTGGTGAGTTCCCTGGGTTTTCTGTTTGCCTTATGTAGTCCAGATTTGGAGCCAAAGAAGTTGGCAACCAGGAAACCCTGAAAGTCACAGACAGAAAGCTCCAAGACAAAGGATCTTGACAAAGGATCGGGGAAGTGGCAGCTGAGAAAAACAGAAGCCTTTTACACAGCAGCCTCTGTCCTCCAGCCAAATACCACAGAGAAATCGGTGGCCCTCCCCACAAGGTTGTAACAAGGTGTCCCAACCCACACACTTTACACACTCACACACACACACACACACACACACACACACACCAGATGGTGTCAGAGAAGGCCAAGTGAGGAGCCCCACCTTCGTCACTGCTGGCTGGTCGTGCATTCTTCTTCCACGGTGTCAGAGGGGACCATGTGGGGACCCAAAACTGCTGTCCTCGCCCGGCAGTAAAGAGGAGCCCTCCACAACCACCACGTGTCATCAGAGGCTGTGAGGGACCCTGCACCCCTTGGTGACATGGCTGACAAGAAGTCCCCCACCCCTGCCACAATGGTGTCGAGAAAAGACAACTGAAACAGAATGAAATCTGATCCAATGCCTTGTACCATAGTTAGACAGAAATGCCCAGGACCCCCTCCCAAATCATTTGTCACACCAACACCCAGGAATAGCTCCACGAGAACTTAAGAAAAACAAAACCAAAAACAGACAATCAAGACATACCATCCCTGACATGACAGAGATGTTAGGATTATCTGACAGAGACTTCTTTTAAATTTTTTTTTTTTTTTTTTAGATTTTACTTATTTATTTGACAGAGAGTAAGCAAGTGCAAGCAAGGGGTAGTCAGAGGGAGAGGGAGAAGTAGGCTCCCCACTGAGCAGGGAGCCTGATGAGGGGCTCGATCCCAGGACCCTGGAATCGTGACCCGAGCCAAAGGCAGAGGCTTAACCCACTGAGCCGCACAGGCGCGCCCTGTCAGAGACTTTAAAGTGTGATTAAAATGCTTTGACGATTTCATCAAAGCATTTTAATCACACTTTAAAGTTAGGGACACACTTGAAACTGATGTGGAATAGAAAATGGCGGCAAACAAATGGAAAGCCCCAGCAAAAGACACCTGCCAGGCCAGAGCAGGTCACATGGCCACCCCTGGCCTAAGGGTCACTGAGAAGATGTTTGAGCTCCACAGTGTCCTGGGCAGAGGAGGGGAACGGAAAACAGGGCTTGTGAGTGGTTGGAAACAAGCGATCTACGGCATCTTCCAGAAACTTCTCGCATACTGTGTCTGCAGCCTACTGCTTTACTCACCAGAGTTAGTGTTCTTTGTGCATCTCTGGCCTCTTCCTTCCGGTGCCTGTTGTGGAAGTGTGAGCGTGTGCCCAAATCCCTTGTGACGACGACAGTAAGCAAACGAATGATTCCTTCGAGGCTGAGTGGGGATTGATGATGATTGACCGGGGGTCTCTGGAGGGAAAGACTGTGAAGACTGGGAGAATTGTACTTGCACACCGGTATTTTAGTTGCTGATGATAAGCGAGCTGTAAACAGATTAATATTTCAGGGGAAATATATAAAGGTTTTTGAAATTGCCACATAAGCTGGGTGTTTTCCATGACAGTAGACACCATAACAAACCTCCATTGTCAAGAGTGGCTTTGAAACACACGCACTCGAACACACGTACTCGATGTTCCTCTGGCTGAGTCCCTTGGCGGGCAACAACGTCACAAGCCAGCGCTGATGCACAACAAGGGCCGGCCGAGGCAGAGGCCTGAAACTTCCCACCCTGAGATAGGCGCGTGGCAGCTCATTAAAACAAAACAAACAAAAAGGTGCTCTGCATGACTAACAGTCAACCAAAGGAGTGGGGCTGGTGAATGAGTATTTCTTTCTCTTTTTTTTTTTTTTTAAGATTCCATCTATTTATTTGACAGACAGAGATCACAAGCAGGCAGAGAGGCAGGCAGAGAGAGAGGAGGAAGCAGGCTCCCCGCTGAGCAGAGAGCCCGATGCGGGGCTCAATCCCAGGACCCTGGGATCATGACTTGAGCCAAAGGCAGAGGCCTTAACCCACTGAGCCCCCCAGGTGCCCTACAGCTGAGTATTTCTAAGAGCAGAAGGTGCCCCGTTGTTGGAGGCTGAGGCCCCAGTGACATGGGGTGACTTCTGTTCCAGGAGCAGAGTGAGGTGAGGCTCAGCACAAGAAGGCTGCTCATTGAGAAAAAAATAAATTAACAATAATAAAGGATGCAGTGAAAATGTTTCACTGATGACCTATCTTACAGGCTCTGTGTTAATGCACCTTCAAAAGTTTCATTCCAAAGAAGACGCTTTTCTAATACATGGTGCTTGTCGTGCAGAGGATGGGGGCAGACAGGGGCTGCAGAGGGCAAGAGCCATAAAGGAGGGCAATCATGCAAGAGCTTTTCTGTGGCAAAAAGAAGAAACATAGAAAGACAGGTAGACGGAGAGAAACTTCTAGAAGGGGAAGTAATAGCTGCTGGAAGCAGGTGACCATGCTCCAAGACCAAGGGCTTTCCTGCCTCCCTTTGGTCTTCCAGTGTCTCTGGTCACGCCAGGCAGGTAAGAAAGGACAGGGAAGTCGGTCTTTGCTTGGAAGGTCATGCCAAGCACCAAGGAGAGCTGGAGGCCTGAGTGCAAGTCACAGAAACAGCCTTCAGCACTAGAAGCACGAATAGGAATGCAGTCCAGGGACTCTCGTGCGAATGAGTGAGTTCCTACTGTCTTCTTTCAAGATTGAAATGCCCGAGAGAGAGCACCTGCGCAGCCTTGCATGGGTCAGGTTCCCACCTGCTCCCCAGGACTCCTGCATCTGCGATCCCAGTTTGACTAGGAAAAACTGAAGCCATGCTGGCCTAAGATGGGGTCATTGATGCCGACAGGTGTACCGTACACCTGCAGAAGTCCCAGTCGGGTGGGCCAGCTCTGGGAAAGTGAAAATCCCAAAGTATTTATCAATCTGCGGGGTTAGAAGTGAAGAGTAGAGGGAAAAAGGACCAATTCCCCTCGCAGGCACGGGAAAGCAGGTGCCGTGCTTTCTGGGCGACACGGTCTTCTGTCCTTACGAGAACCCAGCGAGCAGAGTACTCACATTTACCCCTTTTACAGAGGAGGAAAGCCAGCTTCAGCGCAGTCAAGGGATTTCCCTAAGACCACACAGGAGGAGAGAGAGGAGGAGGGTGGAAGCCAGAGAAACAGCTCTCCTGCCCGGGTCCTGGATGCAGAAGTCCAAGAGCAAAGGCACAAACCGAGGTGTGGGTTCTCCAACACAGCCTCCTGGTCTACCCCTCAGGCTGCCCGGAACTTGTTTCTGGGTAAGACTTCTTCTCAAAGAACAGAAGCGCTTCTGCCGCTAAATGCACAACAAACAAAATGTTTTTTCAAACCTCCAGGGTAGGTGAATAGACCAGAGATTTCCAGATTCTAGCCCATGAAGACATTGGAGACATTGCCGAAGGAGTCGACAGTGTATGACTGAAAGGTACGGGTAGAAGCACTTCTCGGACAGTAGAGACATGAACAGAAAATGGTTCCAGTGAGCATTTAATGCCATCGCAGCAGAAGAAAAAAAAAATTCTATGATTGGTTAAACTTCCATGTTAATTCCTTCCAGTTTGGTCACTGCTACAGTAAAGTCATCGGGCTTAGTCAGCTTCCGGTCCTGGGCATGTGATACATTCGTATCATTTAAAGTTGAAACTTGTCAAGACAGAGTCAAAATTAGAGCTTATTTTAATAAAAAGCCTGAAAATTATTACATGTCATCTTGATGCTTTATACTATATATTTAATGTTTTAGTTCTTATATCAATTATTGGTATGAAATGCTATTTTGTTTGGCACTTTTCTTCAACTCAATGCACCCAAACTATATTCTTTAGTCCTCGTATTAATTGGAAATATCTGATTCTATGTGCAAGAGCTGTGCTCTCTTAACAGTGACAGTATTCAATTTAAAAGTCTCTACTATAGGATTGCACAGGCTGTAATTTGTGCCCCAAAGCTTTTGTTAATATTTCTACAAACCGTGATCCTTTTATGTGGGTTCCATTGTGCCACAGATCTCTAAAACCTGAAGTGCGCGTCCTCGTCTCCCTCCCTTTGCTAAACAATTCTGCTTTCAGAGTTACTGTTTCTCACTTTGGGTGACACAGAGTGGTCCACGCACAGCCTCAGGGGGAAGGGAGATGGAGAACCACAGATCTGTGACCCTCGCATTTTCCTTCTGGACTCTCCGTGACCATTAGAGGACACATGAATGAGGACCAGGGACTCAGGCCCAAGGAAACCATCCCCATGGCTACACTCCCGGGGCCTCAGTCATTTCCACTGTAAAAATGGGGATAATGAGTCTCACCTACATGGTTAAGAAAAATGTTAGTGCACGTCGGCAGGATTCTTCACAGGGGACAAGGCAATGTGTCCTGCTCGTTCTTTTTTGGAGGATCTGGTAATCCTCGGTGGGGGAGAGGAGAGGTAGCTAAGAACATGGGTTCCCCTCTGCCTCCACTGTTAACAGCATCTGACTTCGGGCGAGTTGCATAGCTGTTCTGCACCTCCCCTTCTGCATCTCTGAAAGGATGATAATGACGAACACATTTTGTTAGAGGGAGTCGGCAGTTCTGAAACTGACACCCCCTCTCGGGGCCGCCATGCCCCCAAGTGTAGCAGAACTGCCATACTCCTCCAGTACCAACAACTTGGAGTGCTTGTGCCTCTTTGGGCCGAGGAAGTCTCTTTTAGATGCAGATACGATTATGCTTGATGAAGATAATTGAGATGGAGCACGAGAGATGGAACATTTGTTTCTTAAACTTGTTTATAACCAAGTGAGAGTGTTTTGCTACCTCTGATCTAAGGAATTTATGGGGGAGGGGGAAAAAGACAAATTCTGAAAATTTTCACTATGGAAGTATCTGGTGGTCATCCAGATGGAATGCATTATAGACACCACTCCTATAGAACAAATAACAAAAAAATTTGATAACTATTAGTAATGAAACATAAATGTAATTTTATAATTTGGCCAGCTGGCTTTTACAGGCTTCTGTCATTATCTTGAGAAGTAGAACATTTTTCAAATCTGAAGCTGAAAAACACAGGCTGAAATTAAATCACATGTACAATCTGGGCATCATGACTTCCAGGGACTGGTGAGGACAGGGAAGCGGTCAGAAAATCTGGTTTTGCTTCTGCTTCTGGTTCCTGACGCATTCCTACTTGGTGAATAATTCCAGGTAAGACACCCAAAGTCTTTAAATTTGTGCCAACCCTAATTACGGGGTCTTCGCAGGGATCAGCAGAGACCACGAAAATGCAAGCATATTGTGAGCTACAAAGAGCTGCACTTCCTCGGGAATTTCTCGTTGTCCAGTGACCCTGGCCTTCATGTTTTCTCATGTACTTAAAAGGAACCTTAATACATGACTTCCCATTGTTCCAGATATCGAGTAAGTGCTTTGAATGCATTTTCATTCTTACAACAGCCCTCCTGTTCCCCAACTTACAGGTGAGGAGACAGAGATTCAGAAAGACAAAGTAACTTGTCCAGGCTCCCACTGGTCAGTAAAAGCAGAGCTAAGACCCCAACCCAGACTTAGCTGACTCTAGAACAACTAGAAGCGGTTGGTCTGTGAAGACTCCGTGAGATAGTCAATGGTAGCAGAGGCCTCTTTATCAGAATAAAATATGAGGATTCTTGATGGATTTCCAAGTAGTAAAGAAGGCAAGAGCTATCATTTATCTGTAAATGATCCAACTTTCCAGCATCTTCCCAGCCTGCATGTTCCCGTCATCCTCTCCACTCGTACAGAAAGTCACTCTTACTTCCACTTGGACTCAGGTATCGTGGGTGCTACTCTCGCTGGGTATCACAGGGAGATTGTAATTGTAACATTATGGCCTCTTAAGAATGTTCTCCCCAATCCCAGGCCTGGCCTATCATCCTGATTGGGAATCTTCAGATCCCCAGGTGGTGCCCACGTGAGACATCTCCCACAAGCATAGACTTGGCGGAGGGGGACGTAGTTGGTAAGTAGTTGGAGAGAGTCAAGAATAGTCAGACTGAATGAAGAGAAGCTGGGGAAAGCCAAGGGCCAACACAACCAGGCTTCCTCCCTAACAATGTTGTCCCCAGGCTGTCCCCATATCACAGGTCCTAGAGAGGATGAAAATTACACTTCTTTCCAGTCTCTGCTTTCAAGGGGTTTACCCTTAAGTACTAGAGGTAAGACACATACGCAATTGCTCTTTAAATAATACAGCAGAGGGGTGCCTGCGTGGCTCAGTGGTTAAGCCTCTGCCTTTGGCTCAGGTCAGGATCCCAGGGTCCCGGGATGGAGCCCTGCATCGGGCTCTCTGCTCAGCAGGGAGCCTGCTTCCTCCTCTCTCTGCCCCTCATCCCCCTCGAGTCTGGTTGTCTCTCTGTGACCACAGAGAGTGGTTGTCCCCACTGTGCTCTCTTTCAAATAAATAAAGAAAATCTTAAATAAACAAGTAAGACAGTAGATTTCCGGGTAAGTAATACACCTCATTCCTACAGAAGTGAGTACGTGGTTTTACAGGTAAACAAAATGAAATCTGCTTTACACACTGATGAACAGCAGCCTCCGGGCACAGGGAGTTGATCTGACATAAATATTTATGCTTGGTTCACCATCCAGGGCAAGGATTTACAGCTGCTCTTACAGATCGGAGCAAGCACACAACCATGTGCCATTCACACCACAGAAAGCAGGAGGCTGCAGCCAGGGGGAAACCCAGGCTTCATAACTTTCAGTGTTGCTGATTCTTTCTCAGAACGCTAGGAGTCTTTATAGGATCAAGGGGAGAGAAAAGAGAAAAGGAATCCTCTTTCTAGGGGCACCTGGGTGGCTCAGACAGTTCAGTATCCCATGGGATCCCGGCCCCGAGTCCTGCATCAGGCTCCCTGCTCAGTGGAGAGCCTGCTTCTCCTTCCCCTGTCCACCCAACTGGGGCTCTCTCTGCGTCTCACTCTCTAGCAGAGAAGTAAATAAAATATTTTTTCACAAAAAAAAATCCCATTTCTAGAATCACAGTGTTTTTCCCCATCAGAATGTTTTTAGAGAATGTTCTAGAATGCCTACTGGTGACTCTCATCGGGCAGATGAGTAAACTGAGGCTGTGGGAGAACCAATGGCTTGTCAATGTCACACAGCTAAAGGCGAGGACTAGAACATTCTCCCTGAATTCAAGTGGCCTTGAAGCCAGCTTCTGTCAACTGGAAGAGAGAGAGACGGGAAGAAAAGAAGGAAAAAGGGACACCTGTGTGGCTCAGTGGGTTAACGCTTCTGCCTGCAGGATCGAGCCCCGCGTCGGGCTCTCTGCTCAGCAGTCAGCCTGCTTCCCCCGCCCTCTCTCGGCCTGCCTCTCTGCCTACTTGTGATCGGTCAAATAAATAAATAAAATCTTTTTTTTTAATTTTTTCAATTTATTTATTTTCAGAAAAACAGTATTCATTATTTTTGCACCACATCCAGTGCTCCATGCAATCCATGCCCTCTATAATACCCACCACCTGGTACCCCAACCTCCCACACCCCCGCCACTTCAAACCCCTCAGATTATTTTTCAGAGTCCATAGTCTCTCATGATTCACCTCCCCTTCCAATTTCCCCCAACTCCCTTCTCCTCTCTAACACACCTTGTCCTCCATGCTATTTGTTATGCTCCACAAATAAGTGAAACCATATGATAATTGACTCTCTCTGCTTGACTGATTTCACTCAGCTTAATCTCTTCCAGTCCCGTCCATGTTGCTACAAAAGTTGGGTATTCGTCCTTTCTGATGGAGGCATCATACTCCATAGTGTATATGGACCACATCTTCCTTATCCATTCGTCTGTTGAAGGGCATCTTGGTTCTTTCCACAGTTTGGCGATCGTGGCCATTGCTGCTATGAACATTGGGGTACAGATGGCCCTTCTTTTCACTACATCTGTATCTTTGGGGTAAATACCCAGGAGTGCAATTGCAGGGTCATAAGGAAGTTCTATTTTTAATGTCTTGAGGAATCTCCACACTGTTCTCCAAAGAAAAACCAAAAAAGAAGGAAGGAAGGAAAAAGGAAGAGAGGAAAGACAGAGGGAGGGAAAAAGGAGGGGGGAGACAGAAAGAGAGAGAGTTCCTATTTGGCCTTACCATTCTAATGACCAGCAGCCTTGGGAGAGCCAGCCGGCCAGGAGAGCTCCCAACCTTGAAAGCGCACTTGGAAGTGCACATGAGCAGAGCAGGCTGCACAGAGCTCAGCCACTGAGACTCCAGGCTGCTCCTGCAGCTCTCGCCCCTCACCTAACCCGGCAGTTACTCCTGAAAGTGGTGAGGACGCGTGCGGTGGGCCAGGAGCCTGGGTTTCCATGTTACGCGGAGGCACTGCATCCAGAAAGACTGTCCCCTGAGTCACTCAGTCATTTCTGTAAGGCTATTTTCTCGCAGTTGAGACAGGATTCCGGAGAGTTCCTTCTAGAAAACGGAACCGCTGTCTCATTAAGAAATCTTTCTCCACGGCCAAGGCGGGAGGGAGGCTTCGGGAGTCCACGGCTGAGAGGGACCGGAAGCTGCTGTGTGGACAGTGAGCATGGCCGATTGCACCGGCGGGTGTGGACACGAAGTCAACACTTTCTGGAGGATAATTTAAAAGACCTTTAAAAATGCACATCCCTTCTCTCCGCCCCTCCCGCCCCACTATGAGAGAGCTCCCTACGGCAAGCAAACCCAGCCAGCGCCTCTTGAAATGGAGACGGTCTCTTCAGACCTCTCCCCAGCTGTGGGAACTGAGCATCCTCAAGAGAGCCCAGAATCCAACAACAGTGTGTCCTTCCTCCACGAAGTCTCCTGGCTGCTATGACCTGATTCCCACAAGCTCCAAATTGGTTCTACTTGTGACTTCCCTGCAGGCGAAGCAAGCTTTCTTTGCTTTGGTGACTAATGGAGTACGGGCTGCCCCTTCACGGGATAGTGAGAAGCAAAGTCTTGTCGGCACGCTGCCCGCCCCCGGGCCCATCAAGAGCCTGCGTCGCTACGATAAATCGGCCTCGGTACAGCTGTATGAGCTAGAAGAACACAAAACAGAAACTTGGAGACGGGTGTACCTAACAGGACTCCTTCAAACCACTCGTCCGCACTCCGAATGCCAGCTCGTTTGATGCTGTCTCTGCATTAACTCGAAACAAGCCCCACGTACCCACAGGCGCACCCTCAAGTTCCTCAAATTGTTTATCACTGAGTTCCCCAAGCTAGAGTTCACGTCTAAGTCTCTGGAAGAGCTAGAGATCAGCACCTATGCCCGCACCACCACCACCCCCCCGTCTACGGGGCTCGGGGGAATCTTTGCGCAACACCGAGTCCCAGCACTGCCAGTAGCTGATGAGAAAGGGCGTGTGGTGGACATCTGCTCCGGGTCTGATGCGATCGACCTGGCAGCAGAAAAGACCTACAACAACCTAGATGTGTCTGTGACCAAAGCCCTGGTCACATTACTTTGAGGGAGTCCTCAAGTGCTGCCCCTATGAGACTCTGGAACCATCATCAACAGACTGGTGGAAGCAGAGGTTCACAGACTTGACGCGGTCGATGAGAATGACGTGGTCAAAGGGATTGTATCTCCGTCTGACATCCTGCAGGCCCTGGTGCTCACAGGAGGGGAGAAGCCCTAAGCTGGGGAAGGGGTCAGGCAGCACCAGGGGATATGCCCCCCTCACTGCCTGCCCCACGTTCTAGGAACCACGGATGAAACCTTGAGAATTGGGACTCTGTTCCCTGCTTGGGAGCTGGGGAGAATGGATTTTTAGCTGTCCGTATCTTAACACATACAGCCTAGCCCATCCTAGCCCCTGCCTTCTTAGCTGGAGCCCCCTTTCTGGGCGAATGATGGGCAGGGTGCCCCTGAGGGCAATTCTGATCTCTAAGACATCCGCAGACCTCACCCAGCCTCCGCCTCTCTCTCTCTCCTTGACTCTGCCCTAAGATAATAGCACAACAAAACTCTCCCTGAAGATATTTCAATCCATCCCGTCTCATGCCCTGTGAAGGCGGCGGAGTCCGTTTAGTGACGTTTCTTCCCATAATGGGAGTTGGGAGGGTTGTGGGGAGGAGGGTCTTTGGGTCCCTGTGCTATGTGCAAATGAAGGGAGATGGGGGTTGTGCGGAGGAGGAGGGCAGCGCGATTAGCTGAGGCTATTGCTTTTCGTGGCAAGCCTAATTAAAATGACAGGGACCTCAAAAAAAAAAAAAATGCACATTCCTTTTAACCCAACCCTCCCTCTTTCAGAATTGCACCTGCAGAAGATAATTGCAGATTTTTGCAAAGATGGTCCCTGAAATTTTCATCATGGAGTCCATTTCTTACCGTGCAGACTTGGATATGCAAGAAATATCAGGATCACTTTGTAACTTTTAAATTAAAATGAAGATAACGGCATCTACACCGGTTTGTGCCAGGCAGGTGGGAAATCCATCTTGGCTACTTGGGGGAGATGCGTCTCCCCCAGAGTCTGCAGTCAAAGGAGTCTGGAGTCTTATGCTGATCCCAGTCTTGGCGGAGATGGAAGGGTCCTTTGTCCAAGCTGACAGAGCCTCCTGCATGCCCCCTACCTCCGAGCCTTGCTGGGGGTGGGGACACTTGCCAAGGCTGAGAGTCCCATGCCCAATGCCAGCCCCAGCCACCATTCCCAGTGCCCAGCCAGACACACATTCTGCTCCCCCCCCCCCCCATTTATAAACCGCAGCTCCTCCCTAGACAAAACCACTTTGCATAATCCCCTCAGTAAAGCGAAATCTATCCAAACAAAAGCATCTTCATGCTAGTACCACAAAGGAGCTCAGGCTTTGGTTTCCCTTTAAAAAGGAGGAAGAGCAAAAACAGAAAACCCAGCCCGGGGAGAAGGGACACAAAGGAGCCGCAGTCCTTCGCGCTCTTCTCCTCGGGGAAACAGAACGCCCAGGTGTCCTCGTCCTTCTCCTCGGGGAAACAGAAGGACAAGGTGTCCTTGTCCACTGCTCCGCACCTCGAGGACAGCCAAGCTAATGGGAAAGACGGAAGCGCCAGCAGCGCGAGGACATCCCGGCCCCCAGTTGGTCCGCTGTGTGGAATGTGACTCGGGGATGGAAACACGGATACAGAGCTTTAGTTACTGGAAAATGTGATTTTAATCTGTTTTTGATCTGTCTTTTGTTTTTGTTTTGTTTTTAAAAGGGTATGAAAGTCGAAAACCCAGTGGCAGGAACGTGTCTAAACATCGTCTCACTTCTACAAACCCAGGGTCTGGGGGTCCGTGTGCGGACCCAGAGCCCCCGCACACCGTGCGCCGCGCGCAGAGCTTCGCTGCGTAAAGCCCCGCGCCACGTGGCGTCGGCGTGTCCTCTGTCCTTTCGCGTGCGTGTGTGTCCTGCCGCTTTTGTAACCAGAGGCTGGGTGTGCATGGCCGAGCGTTTGGAAAGACGCAGGGTCCCTCCGCGGCCCCTCTCCCTTCCCCGCCTGGTTAGGCTCCCGCAGCTGCCCTCAGCGCGCCAACCCAGACCTCCCAGGGACGGGCCGAGTCCCGCGAATCGACCCTGACAACATTCTCCAGGGGCTCGAAAGGCCCGCCTGGCCTTCGGTTGGTCGGTTAGTACCGAGGATGGGGCTGAGTCCGGGCAGAAGGGTGGGCGGGCAGATCGGTCCGCCCGAGGACCTGGGCTGCGGGGGGGGGGGGGGGGGGGGGGGGGTGGCTCACTTCTCCCCAGAGACCCAGCGAAGTAGGCGGGAGACCGGGCTGGGATCCGGCCTGAGCCGGAGCGTGGGCTTGTGCTGAGGGTTTTACAGGAGTGTCGTGTTGGACATCTCGTGTCTCTAGGTCCCCAAATTCATGTCACTCTGCCTTAACCTGTGGCCTGGATGGAACTTCACGGCCAAACCAAGGCCTCTGGAGTCCGGTCCTGGGAAATAAAGGTTGGAACGGCCACCAGGGGCTCAGAGGGACTCCGCACCAACGAGCCCCAGGGCCTTCGGATAAGACAAAGCCTTCCGCACCCACGTCTCCCCCTGACCTGAAGAGGTCCAGGCCGGGCGGCACCATGCCTGGCGGGCTCAGCGGCAGGAGGCCCTGACTGTGCCCAGATCTCCCGGGACCCCTAGGGTCTGTTGCCCCTTCACCGGAGCAGGTTCGGCCGGGTTGCTACCACGTGTGTGCGCGATTTTGCACAAGCTTTCATGTTATTTTTTTAATGTTCTACAGCTAAAAAATAATTTGGAAACTGGCACTTGGGTCTTGCATTGCCTTTCTCTTCTGTTTAGTGATTGTTTTTCATCAACGGAGCAGCCGCCGGAGAAACTCAATACAGGCGGTGGGGGTGGGGGTCGGGTCCCCTGGGCCGGGCAGTGAGGCCACCCAAGACCCTGCTGGGGGGTCAGCCCCATGAGGCGCCACCAACTGTCTCTTTAGGGAGGTTGGCACCTGCTGTTTGGGTGTTAAACATGGATTCCTCAGAAGGGCAGCGAAAAATAAGACTGGAGAGGGAGAGAAGCGGGGAGAGACAGGAAGGAGCCAGCGAGCCTGGGATCTTTGACAGTGAGAACGCCGGGCTGTATCATGACTTCTGTGGCTCCCTTCCACCCTAAAGAGGTCTTTAAAATGACATTTTACAACTGCACTGATATAAAGACAAATATAATCTAGCTTTGATTATAGTTGCTGCCTCTATTCTAAGTTTAAGTGAAATTAAGACATTTCCAAGAAGCATCACGGGGCCTGGACACTGTGCCTACTCCTGCCGGATGGGGACGGCCACCCCCAGCCTACCCGCTTCTGCCCTGAATCCACAGCTGGCTCCTTCTGGAACAGGCTCATTCCTGCTCTGACCCCAAGCTTGGTGCAAAGGTCATGGAAGAGGGATGTAGTTTTTAGATATCAGAGGGTGAAAAGTTAGACCTGACGTTCCATGGGAATTTTTAGGGTCTCCGTGGAAGACTGTGATCACAGAAACGGTAAATAAATCTGAATTAAAGTCTCCCTGGGCTTTGCCCCTCAATCCCTTCACCATCATAAAGAGAAAAGTAGCCAAATAAATAAATCATAGTTTGGAAGAAATTAGCAGATCGTTATTGTGTGATTTTGCTCGGTTTCAGCAAAGTGTGGCTGACATTCTTTCTAGGGGAGCAGGCAATTAGTGCACAGCGGAGACCAGAGGCAGAGGCTCATTATAAAAATAAAATAAATGTGTGACCCGGGCACCATGAGGGAAGCAGCCCGGCCGCATATTGTCACAGACGGGGCTTTCTTCAGTGGCTGCGCTCGTTCTGTGTCTAACACGCCAAGTGAGCTAGGGCTCTCGGAAAAGACGCTTCAAGAATGAGGGGTCAACCCTGGAAGATCAAAATTAAGGAGAAACCCGCGAGAGAAAGGGACAAAGCAAGAGTGGGGAGGGACGGGGCTGCCGGACTGTCACGGTGGACCCCGGAGCTCGGTCCCCACGTGTGCATTGTGGCGCCAAAGCGGAGCGGGGACAGTCTTCTGAAGGACAACTCTGGTGCTTCTGCTGGGGGGCAGGGGTGGCCAGGGGTGAGGAGCCTCGCCAGGGGGCGGGGCACGGGCGGGCTTTCAGTACCACCCGAGGGCGCCCGCTGAACTTGGACAGGTCACCTCCGCTCCCAGCACCTCTGTTTCCAAACCCGTAACGGCCTGCTTTTCAGGGTCGTCATGGAGATAAGGTGATAGCGCATGGGGGCACCACCTACCGAGGAGACGACCTCACCCGCGGTTTGCCGTTACTAGTGTCATGAATCTTACTACCTCCCCAGTCGGGCTTTTCAGGCAGCTCCGGGGAGACCATGGTGACCCCGTGTGGCAAGGTTCAGTTCTGGCTCTGAGGGGCTCCCCCTGAAAAGCTGTGTTTTTAAGATTTGGGGGATTCAAAGGAGAATAGGATTGTTGAGGACTCATTAGGTTTAATCATTGTTTTGTCTCTGTCTCTCTGTCTCTCTGACACACACACACGAGCAGACACATGCACACACAAATGCATAAGAACACATGCACACACACATGCACATGCACACACGTGTGCGTGCACACACAAGTACACATGTGTACACCTACACACACGCATACCCAGGTTCACATCCTCCCCTACCCATATTGAGTTTCTCCACTGCTGCTCCACACATACTCATACAGGGGCACACACACACACACGCACATACACACGCACATGCACACATGTGCACACACACAAGCCCACACACGCACAACTACCCCATGCCAGTTCTTTGCTTCAGTCAGGAACACGACCTCCCGTAGCCCCTGTGTGGATGCGGGTATAGCCACCCAGGGCCGACTGTCCCTGTTCTGGAACGCTTCCCAGGACCCCGACCTTCCGTGCTGACCCCCATGTCCACCAGCTCTGCGCCCTCCCCCTCTCCTGAGGCCCCTCCAGCCAGCTCTGGGCTCCAGAGTAGTGACTCTGTGCACGCGTGAGTAAGACGAGACCAGAGACCTCACTCAGCAGAGGACGGGCGTGCAGCCGGGTAGGACAGGGGCGCTCTGAACCATCCTCAGGGCCCTGCAACGGGCCGCCCTGCTAACCGAGTTACTGCTGCCCCCCTACACTTCTAACCCCCGCACCCACCCCGGGAGCTGCAAGGAGATAAGGCAGCGTTTGGTGGGTCTCTCTGCCACTGTCCCTCCGAAACCTGCCTCCTAGGTGCCAACCTCCGGGGGCTCCCACAAGTTGACAGCGAGACGTTTCCTCTCGTCTTAGAAACACACAGCATATTTCTTGTTTGGAAGTGAGCCACCCTCCTACCTTTCCCTCCATTGCCTGCCTGGGACTCGCCTTGACTCTGCTCTGACACACTCTGTCGTCGTGAGGCTCACATTGAAACCCGTGAGAAAGCCGACTGCACGCTTGCTGTGTAGTTGCTGTGTGTGCTAGGCAGGTGCGAAGCATTGCCTTTTTCATGGCCTTTACCCATGATGAATACAGGCTCCGAGAGGCCAAGTTACTTGCTACTGTAAAGGCCATGGCGTCAGACCCCACCGACCCCAGGTCGGTGTGCTGGGTCAGACTCGGGATGTGGACGAACTCTGAGAACTGGAGTCCTCCAAAGCTTCCGTTCCCATCAACTGTCTCGGGAGAGCTAAGGGACCAGTCCGTCCCTGAAGCTCTCATCTATCAACGTGCTCCCAAGACTTTCTACCAGTCTTTAAAAAGTCTGCGTTTGGCCTCCTTCCAGGGCATGGCTGTGAGAACCCCTCTCTCTGTTCCCCCAATTCCTTTCTATGGAACACGGACCCTGGCTAACCTCAGACCCCTGGCTCCGGGATTGGCCATGGCCTCCATGGTCTTGGCTCAGGTCTCTCCAGCCTTTGGGAGGGAGGCGTTCCCTCTGCTCTGAATGTCAGGGATTGTCCATTGCATCTGGACATGGCTTCCCCACAGCATCTTGGGACAGACGCGAGCTCTCGTATACAGTCCCCCACTGGCTCCCGTCTGTGGACCACACTTGGAGTCAGAGATCCTGGGCTCCGGGCCCTGGCGCTGCCCCCGAGGCAGGGATCCCGGCCACCCTCTGTCCTTAGTTTCCATCTGTGTGGCCCGGGAGCTCAAGGAAACGACCATTCTGTTCCAGCTGCCACAGAGCCCTGCAGAGCTCCGGGGCTCCGAGGGACTTCCACCCCCTCCCCACCCTTCTGGATCGGTTTTTACTGCTTCTGATTTCATTTGAAGGAAGGTCTCTACCACGTCGAAGAGTCTGAAGGCCACTGGGCCATATGGCCACGCACGTCCCTTCCAGCTGTGGCTGCCCATCACTCTGTGTTGACTCCGTCCGATCAGTAACGCCTCGCACCAGGCGTGGGGGCCCCGCGGGTGCCGGCCGGCTCATCCTGACTTCCCTCTGGCCCCCCGCAGGAGCCCGGCACAACCTTGCAGGGGCCAGCCTCAAGGGACACTCTGGCCAGCGGTCCAGATGATGGGGGATGGCTGGCCAGATGCTGGCGGCAATTTCATGGTCCTGCTGGCCCCTCCTTCCCCCTTCCCGCTCCAGGCAGCCAGGCCACGCAGCCAAGGCCAACTTCCTCATGGCCTGTGGAGCCCTGGCAAAGCTCGAGAAGCCAGGAGGCTCCCTGCGGTGGCCAGAAATAGCCACTGCAGCCCAGGGACAGAGCGGGCAGCTCACCGCTGCAGCCTCACAGGGCCTGACAGCTCTAGGAACGCCTTCACCACAGCCAGACTCATTCCCCATGGTCCTCAGCCTGGTTCAGGCTGAAGCCTGGCTGAGGACAGGGGCACCTGCGGGTGACTTCTCTCCGGCGGGCCGGGGGAGGCTCAGAATCCGATTCCACTTGCTCATCTGCTTGGCCTCAGGCAGACCCGTATTCCCGTGAGATGCATTTGAACCTTGGTTCTCTGGCTTTCACCCAGTCTCTCCACGTTCCGCTCCCTCCTCTGTCAAGTGGAGGGCAGGATGCCCACCTCACCAGGCTGCTTGAGGGTCCCTGAGCCACTGCTGGAGGCCGGCTTGATGCCTGCACACGACATTGCCTTCTTATCACACTTGTTACTGAGATGTGCACCCATGACAAAACGCCGTCTCTTGTCACCTGCATGTTTGGGAAGCAGCTACCATTGAAAGGTTTATCACAGAATTCATGGGACCTCATGACCCGGTCCACCTACAATCCCACATCTGTCCCTTATGAGCCGAAGAACCTTGATCAATCTCTAAAAGGAAGGAACTGGGGTAGGTCAAGTGTTCTCAAACTTCAGCAGGTGTCGGCTTTAATGCATGGACTTCTGCGCCCCGCCACAGAGCTTTTCATTCAGAAGGTCTGAGTTGGAGCCTGGGAATCTGCCTTTCTGAGACGCTCCCAGCAGATGCTGCTGGTCGAGGCCATACTTGAATTACTGACTCTTCGTATCCTTTCCAATTCAAATGTTTTATATTTTATGTATTTACAGTTCCTCTCGTTGTGTTTTAAATATTTCTATTTTATGCTTTCTTAGGATTTTATATTCTAATTCCATCTGGGGTCTTGACCAAGGTGGGTTTTCCAGGAAGGTCCGACAATACAATGGTGAGGAGCTCACGGTGGGAGTTCAACAGCTTTTGGAATTCTGGCAGCTTATAAAACTATGTATGTGAGCCCATGGGAAATGGACTCACCTTCTTGCTACAGCTTTCTCATCTGCAACATGGGGATAATAATAGTACCCTACCTTACACGACTTGTGGTGGAGACCAGTGGTTGTCCCCTTGGGCCCCCACAGCAGGATATCCGTTTTGTGCCCCCCTCCCCCACAATATGGATCGTAAGTGGCCAAAGCCAGTTACATTCTCTTTTGCCAGAAACTGCTGGGGAGGAAGGGCACAGGATGCAATTCTATAAAGAGAGAGTCTGCTGGGGACTTCGAGGGAAGAGCTTCATCCCCAACCAGTGATGAGAACCTCTCAAACGGAAGTTCTAGTTCCCTGTCCCTTTTCGCTTCTTTCCTGCCTGGGATGCTGTCCTGTGGAGATATATGCTGGCACTGCAGCAGCCACTCTGCAGTCATAAGGCCATCCACCCCCAACTCAAGTGAAGATGGCAGAATGGAAAGACAAAGAGGACTCAGATTCTTGGGGGGATCTTTTAGCTACGAGCCAAACTGGGTGCATTAATTTCCAGATTCTGGTTCATAATAGGCCACAGTGACGAACACTTACTACGTTTACTATATGGCAGCTATGATGTTCTATCAGATGATACATCTGAGGCACATTTTTGCACGGTGCCTGATCATAGTATATACTCAGTAAATATGGGTTCTGGGAAATGATTTTTAAAAATCCCAATTTTTTTCCTGTGGGTAATCTTCTCTTTCATTTTCAGTAAAATCTCTAGGTGAAGGGAGTGTATTTCGGGAGACAGCGTACATTCACCCAGTGCCCACTCTCTACCACTTGTGCCCTTGAGGACATTATACAAGATGGGTACCGAGTCCCGTCCTTATGGATATTACACTCTAATGAGGGAAACAAACCAACATTTAGGGGGAGTTGAGTTCTATAATTTGTTGCACACAGTCTAAGAGAAGCAGTGTAGACATTTTAAAATTTTATGGGGCGCCTGGGTGGCTCAGTGGGTTAAGCCGCTGCCTTCGGCTCAGGTCATGATCTCAGGGTCCTGGGATCGAGTCCCACATCGGGCTCTCTGCTCAGCAGGGAGCCTGTTTCCTCCTCTCTCTCTCTCTCTGCCTGCCTCTCTGCCTACTTGTGATCTCTCTCTGTCAAATAAAGAAATAAAAATCTTAAAAAAAATTTTTTGATTTACAAACAAAAGTAATATAGGTGAGGGGCTTAAAAACTTTAACACAGTAGAAAAATATAAACTGGAAAATATGAGTGCTTTGCTGCTACACTTCTTGGCCAAGGGTCCCCACTGTTTACAATTCTTACACATCTGATCAGGAAAAGAATGATGCATGTGCTAACATTTCAGCCTACAGATGTTTATGAGTTTTATTGAGATCTAATTCACACGCCCCACAATTTACCCATTTAAAATGTACAGTTCAAAATCTACTCACGGAACTGTGCCACTGAGGCTACAATCTCAGGACGTTTCCATCGCCGCCCACCAAGAAAACCCATACCCATGGCGGTCACCCTGCGCTCTCCCTCCCCACAGCCCCCGGCAAACGCTAATCTCCATTCGATCGTGCCCAATACAGACCTTTCCTGTAAACAGACCCACCCACTATCAGGCCTTCTGCGTCTGGCGGCTTCCACGGGGCGTGTTCTCGGGGTCCATCCTGCTCATGGCACACACCTGTGCCGCATCCACTTCTTGTTGTTGAAAGATACTCCAGGTCATGTACGTTTGGAATATTTCCATTTGGGGTGGTTATGAATAATCCCGTAACAAACATTCAAACCCACAAGCTTTTTAAAAATGTTCAGGGAGGGGTTCGATCCCCCTTGTCTTCCCAGTTCATTTGTCACTTAAAATCGCTTCAGAGATCTTGAAGTATCAGCACGCACAGACTGCTGGGAAGAAAAATAAGTGCATTGTAAACTGGTAAATGCAATGAAGAGGTGGGGTTCATGTTGGGTGAGAAGCCACCTCTTATTTTGAACGAGGGAAACTTATAGAGGAAAGAAACAGCTGGGGGAGCTGGGTGGCTCGGATGGTTAAGTGTCTGCTTTCAGTTCAGATCATGATCCCAGCGTCCTGGGTTCGAGCCCCACATCTGGGTCCCTCCTCACCAGGGAGCCTGCTTCTCCCTCTCTTGCTCTCTTGCTCCTCCTGCTTGTGCTCTCTTTGTCTCTCCCTGTCAAATACATAAATAAAGTCTTAAAAAAGAAAGAAAAGAGAAAGAGAGGAAGGGAGGAAGGAGAGAGAGAGAGAAAGAAAAGGAAAAGAAAAGAAAACCCAATGATTTTGCCCACAACCAGGAAAAGTACATACAGATAAGGCTAAATGCTATCATCACCTACTTTTGCAAATACAGCAGCTTCTCTTGATATCCCTGGCCTCATTTCTTAACCAAAGAATAAACAAACAAAAAATAAAATAAAACAAAGCAAACACAAAACAAAACAAACAAAAAAGCCACTATCAATCGGTGATTGTCAGATGACCTGTAATTGACAGGTGCACCCACAAGCCTCTGGCCACCCCGTCCAACAAGCCCGTGGCACAGCCATTAGAGCAGGCAGCCATCCCTGTCCCTGCCCGCTACGCACTCCCCCGTCACCCCGTCATGTTCTTCTCTCCGCACCCCATCTCTCCCGGCGGGTCCTCTATCCGACCCCCGCATCTCACGTGCCCAGAGCTCGGGTACGGCCCGTTTTCTTCATGGACGCAACCACGGAGGTACCCCAGTGTGCTGCTCCTTCACTACTGAGCAGCCTAGGACGCTGAGCGAGGTGTCAGGTTGAGGAGGGGGGGTAAGAAGTGGGAGGGATCCCCCCATCACCCCGTGTTATCTGTTAGGAAGGTAACTGACAGGGCAGCCTGCCCACCCTCGGGCAAACCTCATGCAAGACAGCGCCGGCTCCTCTTACTGCCTGCGTTGGCACCCGTCGCTCTGTTTTTCCTAAGTTGGAATAGGTTGCTGTCTTTGTAGGAATTCATTACTGAGCTATTCCACCTGGCGACCCAATCAGACCGGCAGCAGAGGAAGGCTGATTATACAAAAACCCATCTGTCCTCATTAATCTGGGTAATGATGTGCAGAGCCCCAGCCCGTTACCCTGGAAGTCAGCGTGAGGGTCCCTGTGCAGGTGACAGCGGCGGGTGATGTGGCTGCACAGTGCCGCCCTCTTTGATCCGCAGGAGCCACAGCAGAGACAATGACAGCCCGGGGTCCAAACACAGCCAAGCAGACAAATCATTAGCTGGTGTCACAGGGGACAAGACCAGTTCCTGTCGAAATTCAAGTTCACCCCCATCTCCAAACACACAGGGGCTGCGGCGCTCCTTCCCCCCACCTCCACCATTGCCACCTACCACCCTCTCCTAGACTTGAAAAAAAAAAAAAAAATCATGTAGCTTTTTAAAAAATGCTGTTTTAGAGCATCATGGCTGTTTGGAAATAAAAAGTACAGATGCAAGTGCCGCAGACCTTGTTGTGACCCTCACCGACCGGCCCCTTTCCAGAATCTAAATCCCGAAAGCGTCCCGTGGGCTGACACAGCTCAGGTCTAGCTGGCGCGCACACCTGCCCTGTGCTCGCTTGTCTTCCCGACGCCCAAGATGATCCCTGCACAGCTCTCTGCACCACCTGAGCTGACACCCCGTCCACCACCAGCCCAGACCTGGGACAGAGAGGAGCCAACCCAGACGGTTTTGACGGAGCCACCGTTCATCTGGAACAAGGATCCATGCTAACGTCTGAGAGTCCAGATGCCCAACGCAGTCTACGCTTGCAGGTCCCTTGGGTCCCCGAACCCCGTTGTCTAGAACTGAACTCATTCCTTCCCTCCCATCAGCCGAATGAAGTTCTCCTCCCTTTGCATTCTGGCACCATTCTCCTCGTAGCTCATTTTCTCAGGAGTCGGGCACCCTACTCCCCTTCCCCCTTTCCTGTAGGAGAAGCCACCGGAGGAGCTTCCAAGCATTGGCGGTCCTCTGGCAACTTCCTTCCCTGTATCGATCCCTACCCAGTCCCGCCCTTCATCTATCAAAGTAGGCCACACACTGTTTTCTCTTGCACACACGATTAATTACTGCTCTCTCCAGCCTCCAGTACAATAAACCAAAACAAATAAAACAAGAAATAAGATATTAAAATACATTAATATTGGAAAGGAAGAGAAAGAAGTCGTGGTGCCCGTATGACGGGATTGCTTACGCTAAACCAAAGCCAGCCCCTGAGCCATTATACTAGTAAGAGGGTTCACTGATACTCCAGACACAGGACAAAGAAACAAAAAATTCCCTCTCTGTCCCATAAACAGGCAATAATCAAGTAGAAGACTGAACAAAGACACTGCCTCCCCAAAAGCAGCAAAAATATAAATATTTAGCAATTAAAATCGAACAAGAAGAACCCAAGACTCAGGTGAAAACGGCAACACTTGGAAGAAACAAAGAATGCTACATTGTTCTTAGGTAGGAGGAAGTGGTGTAAATATGATCTTTATTCCCTAAATGAATCCATGAGTTCAATTTATTCCCAATAAAAATCTCCACCAAAATTTATTATAGAATTGGGTTATTTGACAACTGTGCAAAAGGCCGTATAAATCTAAAATTCATAGCAAAGAACAAATTTGTATGAATCATGAAGAAAGTCCTGAAAATAAGAACAATTTGGCAGGAGTAATTCTATTAGAATTTGAAATACGTTGTAAAGTTGGAGTAATGTGTGTCTTTTTGTGTCTGCAGCAAAAGACAAAGAGATTAGCAGAATGAAATGATGACTCCAGGGACACAACAATATAGGAACTAAGTTTATGACATTTACTGGAGAACGAAGGGGTTAGAGATGGCAGATGAAATCATCGATGCCATATGGAAAAGCATACGGACTCAACCTTACCTCATACTACACATAAGACTAAAGATAGAGCAAAAATCAAGGCTCTAAAAGAAAAGATACAAGAATATTTATGTACTCTTAGGATGGGGAAAGCCTTCTTCAGAAGACAAAGAAATCTGTAAGCCATAACATGTGAGACGAATTTAGCCACTGTAAAAATTAAAACTTCATATTAAAAAACACAGCTAGCAAAGTTACAAGATAATTTACATACCGGAAGAAGAAAGGTTGCAACACGAGAATGTAGGTGGCATGGTATGAGCTGAGCTGAGGCAGACCATGGAGGTCCTCAAAGGCCACGTTGTGGAATTTTCACCAAGGAGCATTGGATGACCAGTTCAACTGGACACAAAGGGTTACATGCCAGATGGTGACATGCCTGGGATTCGCATTCAGAAAGATCATTTTGCTACAGGATGGAGAGGGGTTGGGAGTTCAGTGGCAGTGGATGCGGGCAGAACAGTTACCCGGCAGTCCAGGCATGAGGTGGGGACCAGGGGTGGCACGGAAGTGGACAGGAGCGGATCCACTGGAGGGGCATTCAAGAGCCAGGGGACGGCCTCATGGAAATGGATTGCCATGGGCTCGGAGGTGAGGGAGACAAGAGTGTCAGAATTACTGGTAGGGGTTGAGCTTGTGTAGCTGGACGGTGGTGGGTCCTACAGGGAGGCAGGAGACAAGAAGATGCCTGGAAGGAAAGCCAGAGGTTCAGTTTTGCACGCGTTAGATGAGGACAGGTTTGAGACCTCAGTGCCGAGCATCTGTATCCCACAGGTCCCGGTTCCCAGGGCAACCGTATGGAGATGAGAGAATGCGGGGTCTGGGTGGGGGGCAGGGTGGGTGCTAACACCAGGAGCAGGCCCTCTTGTTCCCCCACATGGAGCTACTTGGTATCACTCTGACAGAATCCGTGGAGAGTCTCGGGTCCTAGGGGAGTCTGGGGTCAGGACAGGCTACCCAGACCCCGGGTGCTGTCAGCATGGAAACCATGACAGTGGGATTCCCGGTAAACGATTCATTCTTCTTCCTGCTCGCAACTCCCAGATTCGGTCTAATACACTTGTATTATTTCATGAGGAGGCCAAAAAATCAGGATAGGTTAATTTTTTTAAAAAAATATGCCTTTCAGAGAAAGAAAAATGGGAAAGTGAAGATGCTAGATGATTATTTTTCTTTTTGATTCTCCTTCATGCTCACAATGGTATTTTTTTTTTTTAATTTAATTCAATGTTTTCAGTGTTCCCAGATTCCTGGTCTATGCAGCACACCCAGTGCTCCGTGCAATCCATGCCCTCCTCAATACCACCACCAAGCCCTCCAAAACCGTAAGTTTATTTCTCAGAGCCCACAGTCAATGTTTTGAAGAATGGCAACCTTTAAGAGGAAACCGAGTGGAGGCCACCAGAGCCTCGGGGCGTGGGGCCTGGGTGATTCTGCAGGCACAGGAGTGGGAGAGGGAGAAAGAGCCCCAGCAGGGACAGGACTGAAAAAACCCACTAACACACACTTTTAAAACTAGTGACAAACTATAGGGGGTTTCTCACCTCAAAGTAAGTGAGAATGCCATTTCCTAACAAAAATATCTTCCAAAAAAAAAAAAAAAAAAAAAATTTGTCATGTTGCTCCTGTTCTGGTTACCAGAATCACCCAGTGCAGTTTCCAGCTTGGAGCCTTTCATGGTTAAACTTAACAAAGTCATTGAGATTAAGTAAAATTCTTCCCCTCTCCACTGCCAATTTTTTTTTTTTTTTTTTACCTGTACCTAGTAATATAAATGCTCAAAAAATACTTGTTACTGGCTGACTAACTCTGATTGTGTAGGCGCTGTAGGATTGGAAGAGAAATGCCCCAATACTTCCTCGAGTGCACCCAGGGTGACTGGGCCGGTGAAGGCCGCCCCAGGTCAGTTCTGCGAGCGCGAGATTCCCTCCAGGTAGAGATTTAGGCCTTTTGAGCCTTTCCAACCGTTCCTTGTGCCTCTGAAATGCCTCTGGCTGGTGCTCTGAGCTTCACTGCCGGGTGTGAGTGAGCAGATTCTCTGACATCTGCTTCCTGAGTGTGAGTCTGGTGCCTCATTTCCATCTCCAGCAGTCTAAAATTAGATGACATCACTGGGAATGCATTCATCCCACGAAAAACCAGCCAGCCGGCAACACGGACGCCACTCCAGCTACCGTTCTTGGAGACAGCATCCGACCTGGACGGAAGGAGGGGAGGGGCGAGACTCGCCCTGGGAGCTGGAGAACGTAGGTGGTGGAGGGTTCCACCTTTCTCCAGGAGGCAGCTCGGGGCCTTTGTCATGAGGAAGTTCCCTTCCGCCTCCGCAGAGCCCGAGTCCTGTTCAAATTTGGGTGTAGAGACCCTAATGTTCACAACAGAGCAAAATACAAAATCTGAAACTGCGTTCGTACCTTCTTTCTAATTAGAAATTGCAAGAAAGCAGCCCATTATGACCCATCAGAAGCATCCTTTCTTTTCTCTGACCCACATAAACAATATGTACAGATCTGTGCCTATATATTCATGCGCAGGTCTAGCCATGGATATCAACATATATCAACAGACTAAAGAAACCAGTCTCATTTGCTTTTTTTCTTTCTAATCAAGATGCATTTTTTGGAGCCTGCATTCAATTCCAATTAAGGGATGCTTTTAGACCTTTTATAGAGGAACAACTATATTTAACACCACCATTCCCTCTAAATAGTAATTGGATTTTACAAGGTATGAAGCTTTTAAAGGTACCTTGAGTCTCAAAAACCTTTCTCTCTGCCATTCCTGAGCCAAGTTGGCTGGGCTCTAAGTACACATTCCCCAGCAAGAGCTTCCCAGGAACCAAAGAACCTGCATTCCACCTCGGAGGGTAGAAAGCAGAACCATGCACAGAGGCTTCTGGCTCATTTTCACCTCCAAGGGAGGAAGCAATTCCTCTTAAAAAAAAAAAAAATGTAATTTGAGGTAATTGGCTCACTGACTTTTTTAAGAATTCAGAATTAGGTTTTAAACATGATGACTGTAAAAAAGAGGGAGGAAAAAATATGCATTCAGAAACATGTTATATATATATATATATGTATATATATACATATATATATATATATATATATATATATATTCTGTTGGAAAAAAAACATCAGCTAGAAAAAAAGGACTTTTGCAGTATCCATTGGGATTAAGACTGATTTTCATCTCAGTCTGCTTTTATGGAAACAAATCAAAATTTCCCAATGCCACAAAACAATGATGCAAACCTCAAATAAGTCAGAATGAAACACTAATGTGTCAACAAGATGTGTTAAAAAAAATAATAATAACACTTCAGACATCTTCTTCTCTGGGAATGAAAGAGCCTGCCCTTATTACAGCCTAGAAATCTGCTAGCACCCTCGTCATTTTCCTCCACACGCTATTCAAAACTGATGGACAAAAATGCACCAGAACTGGTTTACTGCAGCCTCAGAAGATGGCAGAGGAAGAAGTAGCAGGAATCTGTCTCTCCACCTAGACAACTGCACGGGCAGATTCTGTCTGAACTATTTTGGAACTCTGGAATTTAATGATGTCTTGCAACTTCCAGAGGAAGGTTTAGACAGTAATATGTGGTTAATTTCTGCCAATTTCAGCTCTCAGTTCATGAGCAGTGGGCATAGCTGCCCATGGTGGGCAGCTATGCACCTGTTCCTGGGGCAGTTGGCTCGAAGTGTGTGTGTGAGCCAGAGTGGACACTAAGGACCTTGTCTTCTAAAAATCAGGTATCTATGTTCTGATCACTGATTGCTACCTCTGATCACGGAGGTGCAGACACAGAAGCAGGTTGTCATTTTATACTCTCCCCATCCAAACCAATCACTGTGGCAAGCTCCCCCACCCCCACCCCCGCAGCTGAATTCACTTCCAGGGGATTTAAAAGGCTGGCATACTTTTTCCAAATTCAGTTTTCTTTTTTCCCCCTTTAGGGAAAGCAACTACATATATAGAGGAAACACACTGTGCATGGCCAGGGAGAGGTTTAGGCTAGAAAAGACCCAAGAAGGTCTTGGGTTTATACATCAGGCTGATCCTTAGCACAAAGCTCACAACAATAAAAAAATAAAATAAAATAAAAAAGACCAAAAAACTCCAGCAAATTCTGGGGAAGCGAAAGTAATTAACTGACCTCCAGGCTTAATACATTATTAAATTCAAATGTCCAGGGCGCCTGGGTGGCTCAGTGGGTTGGGCCGCTGCCTTCGGCTTGGGTCATGGTCTCGGGGTCCTGGGATCGAGTCCCGCTTCGGGCTCTCTGCTCGGCGGGGAGCCTGCTTCCTCCTCTCTCTCTGCCTGCCTCTCTGCCTGCTTGTGATCTCTCTCTGTCAAATAAAAAAAAAAAATCTTTAAATTCAAATGTCCAGTTTTCTACAAAAGAATCAAAAGGCATGCCACCCCCAAAAAAAGGAAATTTTGGTCCATTCTAAGGAAAAAAAATAAACCATCAGAAACTGTTTCACAGAGAGGTGTGTGGTGGCTCAGTTGGTTAAGCATCAGACTCTTGGTTTCAGCTCAGGTCATGATCTTGAGGTCATGAGATCAAGGCCTGCTTGAGGCTCTGCACTCAGTGCAAAGCATCCTTGAGATTCTCTCTCCTTTTCCCACCCCACCACTTATGCACGCGTGCACATGTTCTCTCTCTCTCAAATAAATAAAACCTAAGGGGGAAAAAAAAAAAAGGAAACCGTTTCAGAGAAAGACCAGATGACTCACCAAGCAGACAAAGATTTTAAACAACTGTCTTAGAGAACTACAGGAAAATGTAAAGAAAATGATGTGTGAACAAAATGCAAATATTAATAGAAATGGAAAATCTACAAAGAAATGAAAAGAAATTCTAGAAAGTCTAGAGCTGAAAAGTTTAATAGCTGAAATGAAAGACTCATTAGAGGGATTCAAAAGAATCAGTGAACTTAAAACAGAACAATTGAAATTATTGAGTCTGAGGAACAGAAAGAGAAAGGATTGGCAAAAAGTAAACAGAACCCACGGGACCTGTGGGGCACCATCAAGCGAACCAATGTATTCATTGCAGGAGTCCAAGAAGGAGATTAGAGAGAAAAGGGTAGAGAGATCATTTAAAATAATGACTAACTATGCCTTTAACACCATTAACTTCCCAAGTTTCATCAAAGACATGAATACAAAATCAAGAGCTCAGTAAATTCCAAGTAGGATGAATCAAAGAGACCCACATCGAGACATATTATAATCAACATATCAAAAGATAAAAACAAATGAAAATCTTGAAAGCACCAAGACAGAAGCAACTCATCACATACAAAGGATACTGAACAAGATTATGAGCAGATTTCTCATCAGAAATTTTAGAGGTAGAAGGCAGTGGGCCAATGTTTTGCAAGTGTTAAAAGGAAAAAACAAAAACAAAAACAAAACCTATCAACCAGGAATCTTATCTGGCAGAACTTTCCTTCAAAAATGAGGGAGAAATTAAGACATTCATGCATAACCTCCAAACACAGAAAGAGTTTGATACCACTAGGTCTGTCGTGCAAGAAATACTAAAGGTAATTCAGCCGGTTGAAATCAAAGGACATTAGGCAGTAACTCAAAGTCAGATGAAGAAATAAAGATTTTAACAGAGGTAACTACATGGGCAATGACAAAAACTAGTATTGTTGTAACAATGATTTGTAACTTCAGTTTTTGTTTTCTACATGATTTAAGACATTAACATATTAAACATATTATTAGTTTGTGTTTTAGGGCACAATGTATAGAGATGTAACTTTATGACAACAATAATTCAAAGGGGTTGGAACGGAGCTTAGAGGAACAGAACTTTTGTATGTTATTGAAGTTAAGCTGGTATAAATTCAAATGAGGGTACTATAACTTTAGGATATTAACTATACTCCCCACTGTAACCACAAAGAACATAGTTATAGAACATATACAAAAGGAAATGATAAGATAATTAAAATGTTTTCTCTATAAAAAAATCAACTATGGGGGTGCCTGAGTGTCTCAGTGGGTTAAAGCCTCTGCTTTCGGCTCGGGTCATGGTCCCAGGGTCCTGGGATCAAGCCCCACATCAGGCTCTCTGCTCAGCAGGGAGCCTGCTTCCCTTCCTCTCTCTCTGCCTGCCTCTGCCTACTTGTCAAATAAATCTCTCTCTGTCAAATAAATAAAATCTTTTAAAAAAATCAACTATGCACAAAAAAAGACAAACGTGCAGGGGGAAAAGGATAAAAAGTGATAAGACATACAGAACACAAATAGAAAAATGACAAAAGTCTCTCCTTATTAATAATTACTTTAAATGTAAATGGGTAAAACTCTTTAATCAAAGGCATAGATTGGCAGAATGAATGAAAAACAGCAAGATCCAATATATGCTATCTATAAGAGACTCATTTTAGGTCTCAAGACTCAAACAGGTTGAAACTGGAAGGATGGAAAAAGATATTTCATGCAGGTCATAACCAAAAGAGAGCAGAGATAGCTGCTCTCATGACACATAATAGACTTTAAGTCAAAAAAGGTGACAAAAACAATGAAAGACATTATATATCCACAGAAGTTTCAATACAATAAACTAATGAAACAGTTATTTTCACACCTAGTAACAGACGATCAAAATATTTAAAGGAAAAATGGACAGAATCAAAGGGAGAAGCAGACAATTTTACAGTAACAGTTGGAGACTTCAACACCCCACTCACACTAATGGACAGAACCACCAGACAGAAGTAAGGACACAGAGGACTTACACAATGCAGTAAACCACCTATATCTAACAGACATGTATACTCCATCCAAGAGCAACACACACACACTCTTTTCAGGTGCACATGGGACATTCTCTAGGATAGATCATATGTTAAGCCACTAAATAAGTTTCAATAGGGTTAAAGATGAACTTAAAAATCAATAACAGAAAGGCAACTGGAAAATTAAGAAATTAATTAAGAAATTCATGCAAATTAAACAACGCACCCTTAAACAACAAATGGATCAAAGAAGAAATCACAAGGGAGGATAGAAAGCTCACACGGTTAGAAATAGAATTACCCTATGGTGCAGAAATTCCACTTCTGGATGGACACCCAAAAGAACTGAAAGCAGGGTCTCAAAGAGTTGTTTGCACCCCCGTGTTCCTAGCAGCATTTTTCACAAAAGCCAGAAGATGGCAGCCACTCAAGTATTCACTAACAGAGGAGTGATAAACAAAATATGATGCATACATGCAATGGAGTATTTTCAACCTTAAACAGGAAGGAAATACTGGCACATACCACAACATGGATGAACCTTAAGGATATTATGCTAAGTGAAATAAGTGAAATAAGTCAGTCACACAAAAAACAAGTACTGTGTGATCCCATTTACCAGAAATACATAGAGTCATCAAATGCACACAGACAGAAAGTAGGACGGTGATTGCCAAAGCCTGGGGAGTGGGGAGTGGGGAGTTACTGTTTAATGGGTGTAGAGTTTCAGTTGATTACATGACAATCTGAATGTACTTAATTCCACTGAATTGCACATTTAAAAACAGGTAATGTGGTAAAATTCTTGTTACATGTACTTTAGCACAATAAAAAAAAAAAATGGTGTCGGCCAAACTCATGGAGCTTATGAACCTAATGCCATATTCTCCCACAATGCCATTTTCTCCTTATCTTCTGTTTAGTCTTCTGCTGGATTTCACTACGTAAAAGTATTATACCTGAAAGACATTTCCCCCCATTTTATCAAAGTCCATTCTCTGTGGAATGTGTTGTTCAGGACCTAAGAGAACTGGCTCTTGGAGCTGGGTTGCCTTGGTTTGAATCCCAGCTCTACAACTCATTAGCTGGGTGATGTTAAGTAACTTATTTGTCCTTTCTGTGCCAACAGTTTTCCCATTTGTAAAATGGAGATCACACGGTCCTCGTCTATGAGAATAGTTGGACTAGTTCAACTGTAAGACAAAGCTGACCCAGAATTCCCAGCCCATGTTAGGTGTTTCATTACTCCTGTGACCATCATTCCACTAAACAAGCATTTTCTAGGAAATCAACCAAACTCCATGGATTCTATATTCCTTTGTTTTCCACTGTATTCACCTTTGTCTCATAGTCTTTTAAGTGGCCTCCCTTCTCCAGTCTTGGATCCTTCCAACCCATTTTCCATCGCCAAGCTAAGGAAATCTTTCTGAAAGACCCACCTACCATGCCTCTCCCTTGCCTAAAGATCTAGCCCCTGCCAGCTCCCTGAACACACTTGCTGTTTTGCAAGGCTTCACCGATGGCACTGGACTGCTTGTGGTTCCCTGAGTTTGCTTCTGTTTTTTCATCCCGTGGTGTTTTGTCCACACACCTCCCGCACCTGGGAAGTCCTTTCATGCTTGGTCCACCTGGCACACCCGCTCATCTTTTCAAGCACAGCTTTACAGTCACTTTGCCATGAAGTGTTTCCTGCCACCTTGGCACTGGATCGCAGCAGCCACGCCACTTTGAGTGCACTGACTGTCTCCATCTGGCAGGAGCTAATGCTCATTCACTTCGTGTTCCCAGCGCCCAGCAGGATCCTGGCTCAGAATAGACAAATATAGAATGAATGGACCTACTGTGCACCAGCCGGTTAGGAGACATAAGTACGGTATATCTGTTCTCGAGGAACCTAAAGTCCTTAAGGTTAGAGGGAACACCAGCCAGTAGTTGGGGATGGACTCCAGCCAACATGCAGCTAAATGTCTCATAAGGAATACAGATACAGCCTCACCCTCCCAATGAGGTCATCCCTTGGGGAGACTTTAGAAACATTAGAAGAGCTGCCAGTATCTACCGGACACACTTACTGCCTGTCAAGGACCGGGATAATTGTGGTAAAGGCATTATGTCATTTAAGCCTCATTAATTGATTAAAGCATCAGTTTAAGCAGGTAGAAATCAGATGCGTACATTGCACATAACTGAGCTTACACCAGAAAGTTTTCTGTTACTCCACTCAGTTTCTGCTCATGTACGTATGTGTCAATTTGTATTTATTGACTCTGTCACAGAAGGAATGCAAAGGGAAAGGGGGAGAGTTAAAAGAGTCTTTGATCTCTCAACAAGACAATGGCTCCAAACACTAAGCTTTAAATAAATAAAATATGAGGGTGGGGCACCTGGGTGCCTCTGCCCTCGGTTCAGGTCATGATCCCAGGGTCCTGGGATCGAGCCCCGCATCGGGCTCTCTGCTCAGCAGGGAGCCTGCTTCCTCCTCTCTCTCTGCCTGCCTCTCTGCCTACTTGTGATCTGTCTGTCAAATAAATAAATAAAATCTTAAAAAAAAAAAAAAAGAATCTCAATTCCAAACACATATTCACCTATCAGAGGCAAGAGAAGCCAACTTACATACCACAGCGTTTTACCATAAACCACAGAATGCAGATACGAAGTCAGAGAAATCTCTGCGACAAGGAAAGAGATGAATTCCAATCCAGTCTTTCTCATCCATGGAATGTGGGAAGGAGAGAGATGGGTCAAGAGGTGAGTCATGGATGCTGGCGAACTCACCAACTTCCAGGATGAAACATGGAGGTAAAGGGCCAAAGTCTTTAGATGGGTTTGAAAGAATTCAAGAATACTGTACCTAGTGGTCCATTTCCCTGAACACAGCTTGGGGGAGGTTGCATCATGTAGCCAGACAATGGCATAGAATGGGAAGCCAGCTCTAAGCAGGTCAGCTGTCAAGCCCTCTAATTTCTCAACCATGAGGGGGATCTGAAAGTTCCATGTGCCTCAGAGACATTCCCAGAGGGATCCAGGACAGAAAGCCTGCAGAAGATGAGGCTTGGGGTCAATGAAAAATGGCCCAGACTATAGTCTTCAGCACTGGGTACTCGTGCAAGTTTTCAGAGCTCCACAGGACCAACCCAGCACATCTGATTGGACACCCCACAGTGATCCAGGTAGAGGACAAGGTCCGCATACCACCAGAGAAATCAGTCAGGACACAAAGGTCAGCAAAATGTCCTGCCCTCACATTGACATAAAATGAGCCCTCACGTCCCCAGGGCGATCAGAGGTACAACACTTTCACTGGAGGTTGGGACAAATCTTTTGGGGGATAAGTAATGGGAGAGAGAAAATTCTGAATGACTGCACACTTTTCAAACGGGATTCATCCATTCATTCTACAAATACTAAGTTCCTACCCCATCTAAATCAATGCCATAGACACTGGAAATACAAGAGAGAAAAACCACATAAGCAAAACTCTTGGGCTCACAGATCTTGCATTCTGTTAGGTAAGACATACACATCATGGGGCACCTGAGTGGCCTGATCCCAAGCACGCGACTCTTGATTTCAGTTCAGATCATGATCTCAGGGTGGTGAGAAGGAGTCCCACGTCGGGCTCCATGGGACCTGCTTAAAATTCTCTCTCTCCTCTCCTTTTGACCCTCCCCTCCCAACCCATGCTTTCTCTCTCTCTCTCTCAAAAAAAAAAAAAAAATACAAATTAGAGGCAGGATATGTCCTGTAACAGAGGGGCACGCTGAACTCCAGTTGCTAAGGAAGAGCACACCCTAAGGAGGGTGTGGGGTTGCGGTTTCATGTAGGGTGATCGAGAAAGACCTCAATGGGAAGGTGGAATATGAGGAGAGAGCTGATATTACAAGAAGTGAGCCACAGAACCCCTGAGAGAAGGCGGCTCCGGATCGAGGGGAGAGCAGGTGCGAGTCTTGCAGTAGGAATATGTTATGGGTGTTTGAAAAAAATCGAGGCGGCCAGTGGTGTCTAGAACAAACAGGGCACGAAAGATCGTGGTCAGAAAAGAGCAAGGGGTCAAGTGATGGAGACCCTATGAGCTTTCATAAGAACTTTGGCTTTGATTCTGAGAGAAAAGGGAAGCAATTGACAGGTTTCGAGCAGAGGAATGGCAGGCTCTGACTTGTACCGTGAATGGATCACCTCTTGGCTAAAGAACAAAGAGGCTATAACTTCCTAACCAACAGAAGGGAAGGAATGGGGGGAAAACACTGTTAAAGAAAGACACACGGTAAATATATAAGAAAGTGATTGCTATGATTAAATGCACACGTCAGTAATCACAAACAGTTTAAGTGGACTAAGCTCAGGAAGGAAGGGTAAAAAAATTCAGCTGCACACTGTTTAAAAGACATATGTCTTAAACATGAGGACATGGAAAATTTGAAAATAAAAGATGAAAAAAAGACAAAAGAAGAAAATGTTAACCAGAAAAGATTGACAAAACTGACTTCAAGACAAAAGGCAGCACTAAAGATTAAGAAAAGCATAGATGACTAAAGATTCTGTTGACCAGTAAGATACGCTAACTCTGGTGCCCTCAGTGTTTCGCAGATGCATGGAAGCCCTCAGAGGAGCAAACATCCATGCTAAGCCTCGGGGAGCCCCACCAGTGACACTGCAAGGGAGATGACCTATGCAGTCCAACACAACCAAGAATATAAGGAAAGGGACAAAGTGTATTGATTAAAAACATCCAATTATCATGGCTCTCATAGGAGACGTCCAAAACTAAAGATAGACTAAGACTGAAGGTTAGAAGATACCACTTACAATAGCAGCTAAAAACTTAAGAGCACAGGAACAATTCTAGCAAAAGATGGGCAAGCTCTGGATGGGATCAAATGCAAGGCTTTAGTGGAAGGGCTTTTTTTTTTACTCTAAAGCTTAATGATTGCAGAAATACACCATATTCTTGAATAGGAAGTCAGTATTTTATTTTTTTTAAGATTTTATTTATTTATCTGACACAGAGAGAGAGATCACAAATAGGCAGAGAGGCAGGCAGAGAGGAAGGGAAACAGGTTCCCTGCTGAGCAGAAAGCCTGATGCGGGGCTCGATCCCAGGACCCTGAGATCATGACCTGAGCCGAAGGCAGAGGCTTTAACCCACGGAGCCACCCAGGCACCCGGAAGTCAGTATTTTAAATATAGTTCTTCCCCCAAATTATCTATAAAGTCAATGCTATCCACAACCAAAATCCAAACAGATCTTTCAATGAGTCGACCACCGATTCTAAAACTTATATGGAAAAGCTAAAGATCAAAGAAGAGGCAAAATACAACTGAAGAAGGAGCTGAAGCCAAGAGCCTTGTGTCAAGACGTGTTATTAACCTGAGTAACCGAAACAGGAGGGAATCAGTCGGAGTCTTCAAGTCAATGAATAGAAGATCCCAGGGAGTCAAGAGACAGAGCCACATCCATGTGAAACCTACTAGAAGACCAAGTTGGCATCACCTATCAGGAGGAAAATAAGGTACGCTTTTCAAAGAATGGTACAGAGACAAGTGGTATCCGTGTGGGGTAAAAAAAAAATCGCATTGGATATTCACACCATATCATTCATAAAAATCAACTCCAAGTGGACCAAAAAAAAAAAAAAATTCTAGGTGATAATGAGAGGAAGATTATAAAACGTTCAGAAGACAACATATATGAATATTTCTGTGACTTGAGGACAAATAAGGGTTTCTTAAAACATAAACCTCACAAATAGAAGCATAAAATATTTAAAATTCAGCTACATTAAAATTAAGGACTTCTGAGTGTGTGGGTGGCTCAGTGGGTTAAGCTCTGCCTTCGGCTCAGGTCATGATCTCGGGGTCCTGGGAGCGGCATTGGGCTCCCATATCGGGGTCCCGCATTGGGCTCTCCACTCAGTGGGAAGCCTGCTTCCTCTTCTTCCTGCCTGCCTCTCTGCCTGCTTGTGATCTCTCTCTCTCTCTCTGTCAAATAAATAAATAAAATCTTAAAAAAAATAATTTAAGGACTTCTATTTTTTATGTGACTGAAATTTTCTAAAACAAAACATTTTTAATGTAAGAACTTCTGCGAATCAAAAAACACATTAAAGACAGCCCCCAAATGCCACCAATTAAATGAAACGTTTAATTTAAGTTGTAAAGGATTACTATACAAAATACATAAAGAGCTTTCCTGAACCAATTAATAAAAACACAAACAACTGAAGAGATAACGAGTAAAAAGAGCGATGTCAAGGAAAATGCTAGCAGACCACGAGCATATGTTCCATTCCATCAGTTTCATTAGGCATTTGGGACATGATTATTAAAACCACAATGAGAAACTTCTTCCTGGCCATCCAACTGGCGAAAATGGAGAAGTTGAACCATATCAACCATATTAACTACATCAACCATATCCACCGTTGGCGGGATACAACACAACCGACCCACTCTATATCCACTCTTGGTAGAAGAGAAAATTACGGCAAACACTTCGGTAAACAGTTTGGCATCCCCTAATGAAGTTGAACATGTACATATACTATGACCCACGCATTCATCTGCCAAGTCCATGTACTGAGCAATCCTTACACATGTGCATCAGATCGTTCTCAACAGCAACTGTTCACAGCAGGGAGTCGGCAAACTTTTTCTGTAAAGGGCCAAATGGCAAGTGTTTTATTCTTTGCAGTGCATCCAGCCACCATTCGACCCTGCCGGAGTAGCAGGAAAGCAGTCACTGGATAACATTTAAACAAATGTACATGGCTGCATTCCAATCAAATGTTTCTGATGGACACTGATTTTTTTAAGAAGATTTTGTTTATTTATTTGAGAAAGAGTGTGTACCTGCAAGAGAGCACAACTGGGGTGAAGGGCAGAGAGAGAAGTAGACTCCCCGCTGAGCAGGGAGCCCCATGTGGGACTCCGTCCTGGGACTCTAGGATCATGACCTGAGCTGAAGGCAGATGCTTAACCGACTGAGCCATCCAGGCACCCGACACTAAATTTTTAATTTCATATAAATCGTGTGCCATGAAATATTATACTTCTTTTGATTTTTCTTACTATTTAAAAACAATAAACCCTTTTTATGTTGAAGACCCTACGGAATCAGGTGGATTTGACCCACAGGATAAATCTTTCCCTGCTTTTGGTTTACAGTGTTAAAAAAAAGAAAGAAAGACAAAGAAAAAGAGACAAAACAGTTGTCCATCAGCAGACAAATAGCAGAATACATTACAACATATACACAACAGACGGGAAATACGTCTGAGAAAGGAAGGAAAAGTCGGGAAGAGCCATCAGACTGCAGAGTGGGTGGGAAGGCTGGGCGGCCGCATCCCAGACTGCCGTGCAGTCGTGAAAAGGAGCTTCAGGGAGTCTTTGAGCCAGCGTTGACCCACAAAGGACCTGTCTCCCAGAACAGGTCAACCTTGGTACCCTTATCCGAGGTCTATCCTTAGTACAGGCAGCGAGTCATTGCTGGTGAGCAGCAGGGGAAGTGGCCTTGGCACGAACACTCTTGAGTTTCAGACCCCACCCGAGAAACCCTTGATTGGTTATGCTCCCTGCAGAAGAACGCCCAAGGCCATTGTCATGGCCGCCATGATCACACAAAACGCATATCCCACTTACGTGAAGTTCTAAAACAGCTGAAACTAAACACTTGGACTTGTCGATTTACACGTAGGGGCTGAAACATGAAGATAGACCAAAGAATGATGAACATGAACTCAGGATGGTGATTTGACCCCCACTCCAGGCAAGGAGGTGGTATGTAAGTGGGGAATTACCCAGCATTGGACTGGTTGGGGACACACGGGGATACATTTTATTATTAGTCACTAACTGCACATGGATGTTTTATTTATTCTTTTGTATATATGTTGCCCAATAATTTTCACTGGAAAATATATTTCATGTATCGAAATAGTGTGTGTAAATATTCAACCATGCTCTCCACCTGGCTGCTATTAGCTTTAGAGATCATGAATGTGAACCCACCCAGCTCGGTAACTCAGAACTCTGTCCCTCCCTGTCCTCCGGGAAGTCCTCAGTGCCAGTCTGTATCTGGCCCAGTTCTTTTAGATGGTTCCTCTGTTCCTACCGAAGTCAGTCGAAGGAATCCCATCATGCTGTTCAAAGGGGCCTGGAAGAACAGTCTGCCCTACTTTGTCCTTCGTCTCGTTCCTGTTTATTCGTTCCGGCCCCCTTCCTGATCAGTATTCACAGGCGAGAGGGAACCCGTCAGCCATAGACCAGCCTCTACTGGTCAAATGCTCCGCGTCACTAAAATTCAGAAGCATACCCCGTGTTCACACCACACACCCGCTTAGTTCACTGTAATCATCACCGAGCGGCTCTGTGTTGGAGTCAAAGTTAAGACTCTTGGCTTGAAAGAGGAATTGAGATAGAAACTCGATTGTGTCGAGGAAGAATTTTCCATTCCTACTTCATTATTGTTCTTCAGGACTTAAATTTAAACTTTAACAAATGCCATTCTGGTGACTTTTGAGACTTTTCTTTGGACCCATGGATAAATATTACCATGAAATTTTTCTAACACCAAATAACTATTGCATTCCAAGAATATTGTTAATTGGGTCTTGAATCCCTCTTAATTTAACAGAATGCTGGTCTCAATTTTCTAGTGTTACATTCAGTTCTTCTTGCCTATTTTCTTAACTCAAATTGAACTATAAGTTTTTGTGTGTAGAGGGAGTGGGTCATGTCCATTCTGTTACCAGAGTTATTAACAAATGAGTAAGGGAAATTTCCATGTATTTCCTTTCTCTTTTTCTTATACATTCAAACAAATCTAACCAATATAATCATCTACCAAAGTGCCCACATCGTTTTTAAGTGTAAATTTTGGCATCTTTAGAAATCAGTCCTCAGTTATTATATCTTTCAAAGTTTCCTACTTATAAATTTTTATGGCTATATTTCATTAAAATTAGTATGTATTTTAAGATGTTAACATTTATTTCCTTCATTACACAGAAAAAAAACCCTCTGTATTCTTATATTTCTCCCTTCATTAAACAAAAATTAAAGAGAAATTAGATCTCCCCATGTCCTCCGTGTTATTTCTTATGCTACAATCTCTAAAGAGTGGAAGGAACCGAGATGCCCTTCAAATGGATAAGGACAAATGGATAAGGAAGATGTGGTCCATATACACAATGGAATATTACTCCTTCATCAGAAAGGATGAATACCCAACTTTTGCATCAACATGGACGGGACTGGAGGAGATAATGCTGAGTGAAGTAAGTCAGGCAGAGAAAGTCAATGATCATACGGTTTCACTTACTTGTGGAGCATAAGGAATAACACGGAGGACATTAGGAGGAGAGGAGAAGGGAGTTGGGGAAATCAGAGGGGGAGGTGAACCATGAGAGACTGTGGACTCTGGGAAACATACTGAGGGTTTTGGAGGGGAGGTTGGGGGGGGGAGGGGTGAGCCTGGCGGTGGGGATTAAGGAGGGCACGGACTGCACGGAGCACTGGGGGCGGTGCATAAACAATGAATCTTGGAACACTGAAAAAAAAATTAAAAATAAAAATAAAATAATAAAATAAAGAATTCTGTCTTGGCAAAAAAGAGAGAGAGAGAGAAATTAGATCAATTTCTTTATAACCTCCATCGTTGATGGCCTTTTAATTAATTTGGGGCTAATATCTTTCTTTCTTCCTCCTTCCACGAGATTGAACCTGCCTTTCCTCTCCTGACCCGGATTCTGTCCCTGACAGCCCCCTCGTGCTCAAACCCAGCAGTTACTCTGGTTTTGAGCCACTGTCCCCCCCATGACTACTCTCCTGGTGCCTCTACAACGGAGACGAGGGACTCTCCTTTTCACCGTTTTCTCGGATGTTTGAAATCACAAATTTAGGTTCAGGATTTTTTGGGGGCTTTCAATTATTTCCCACGTGACTGAAGTTTGCGATCACAGAAAATGGACTCTCTAATTTCTCTCCTTTGCAATGCATGCAGACTTTCTTTGTGATCTAATTGCGTTTCATAGTTGTTCCATGCACTCTTACCAGAGGGCACTCAACTATGGGTAAGGTACAGATTTCAATTTGCTCTGCTTGGTTAAACGTAGCGATGTTGTTATCCAGATTCTCTGTATTCTCACTTGGCCCGAGCTGCTCGATCTTCGAGAGGTATAAGGAACTGGGCTAAAGTCTTTCTCCTCTGCTGGTCTTCCAGGTTTTCTTCTTGGGTACCTTATACATCAATATCTGGTTGTGTATGTCAGTGGCATGCTACTCATCACAGGTACATTCTGACCCGTACGTCCACACGGTGCCCTGCATTTTGTCAAAATAAAATTATATCCCTCAATTTTAATGCTTTTATACTTCTAATTCTTAATTACATGGCACTTATACGATACTAATACAGGAGGCTTTTAGTCAAGATTTTTGCTTTATGGCTTGTTTACCTGCACATATTAGCTCAAGATTTTTCTTGTCATCCTTCTGTTTTTCTTTTTTCCTTTCTTTTGATCATCTTTTACGAATGACATATAATAAGATTTTGTTTGCTATCTTTTTACCAGACTAAAATTAATTTTCCGTTTGACTATTTTCATGTTCTTCTGGGTGATGTCAAGAATAACGTGTTTAGTCTTAATTATATTTATCTTGCTTCGGGCTTTGGGGGTTTGAGAGAATTTTTTATTGTTTTTTTTAATTATGCTTTCTTATACTTTCACACTAGGTTTCATTTATTTTTGTCTTTTGAGGTGATATTAAAAGTGGTCCTTTTTAAAACTAGTAAACGAGTGATTACCCTGAAGTCGTATAAGTCACCCTTGAAAATACATTTCTCTCGTGATCAAAATCAAAAAACACAATCTCTTTGTCCTGCTCTTGTGGGGCACGCTTCTGTGTCCCTGCTGCCGACCTCTTCCTAGTTTGTTACCTTCTACTGGGGACTTTCAGAGACGTGTCATGATCAAATCCTAACGTTGACATCACAGTCGCTCTGTTTTCCTGCTTTTGGCTTACAGAGTATACATAAGACAAAAACAATTCCATTCCCCTCCGTTAGTTCTCCAAGTTGGTCCTTCTGCACTGGGACGACCCCACTTTGACTCATTTTGATTCATTTCTTGGCTTAACTGCTCAGTGGCGTCATAGTCCTCAAAAACAATTTTACCTTATGGCGCCTTCGTCTCCCTCCCCAGCCCCTCCAAAAAGAGTAAAGATAAGGTCTCACAGATGCCCTTCCCCTGTGATAACTTTCGCTGATACAACATAGGGAGGCTAAAAGGTTTTTGTTTCAAAACACTGATTTGGGAAAGTCTATGGCAAGCCTGAATACAAACAGAATCAACCTCTATCCGTGTTCTTCCTCCCTCCCGAGACAACTGTAGGCATGTATAAAGGCGCTCCCCACATGGGGGGCCCGTCTGTCCTTTAGTCGTACCCCGTGTGGGCTTCTTGGGGTTCGGACGTTCCCTCCCAGTGGCTGGGCTCTTCCGCGGGAACCCTGTTACCCACCTGTGCCCCACAACCCGCATTGCGCTCCAGCCCCTCCCCCCTCTCTTTCTTTCTTTGTTCCTCTTTTCCAAACTCCGAGAGCCTTTCCCCATCCAACCCAGTATCACTTGCCAAACGGTCCTGACCATGGAAAACAATTGCAAACAAAACTTCAGATGTCCAACTTATAAAGAATGAGTTTAAAGGGGGGGGGTGGGAAGGATCAAAATTAGCCGCTCCGGTTGGTGGGAGCCTAGAGGTCCCTGAGCCCCACACCTTATAACCCGGTGCCCCCGACCCCCTCCAGCAGCTGGGACACTCCCCAGTGGCGGCAGCACGCGAGGTTTGAAAAACACCGAGCTGCATTTCTCATGAAATTTTCTGCAGTGTTAGCTTCCTTCTCCACTACTTCCACTGCTGGTTTTGATTCAGCGATTTCATTTTTAATGCAAAATACTATACTTTATTAGGTTCATTCTAAATGTCCCAAAGCTGTGTGCCCAACTCTTCCGTACACCTGTAACCTCACAAAGCCTACACTCCACATTTAATTGGCAACGCGGGCCAGAAATTCTAAAAGAAGTCAGATCTATTAACATTGGGAGCAGTTTTAATAGCACATTTGGCATTCATTGACGGTAGGTCTCTTTGAAAAGCCGAAAGGGTAAAGAAGGAACTTAATTTATCATTTTCTTTTCACTAACAAAGGCTAACTGTACATTTAAAAACAAATTTTGAACTCCTGGAAACATCTGTCTCGGGGCGGGAGCGGTACAGGACGCGGATTCAGCCCTGGGAACCACATAAATTGAAAAGGGATGCAAGATTCTGTGCATTTTTTGTGGGGTTTTGCCTCCAGATCTGTTATCAACCATTTAAAAAAGTAATTAAATTCTAGTTTTCTTAAAAGCTTTCCTTATCACAATAATCTCCCTTTGCTTGAAAGCCTATTGTGCTCTCATCTCGTCAGTGATTTCCTGAAGTTTACTGAGCTCAAGTTAGATATTTTCTTTAAAATTTTCTGCTCATTCCCATAAACTTTTTTTTTTTTTCCAAAGTACACTGTTCCTCGGACTCTTGAGTCCTGGGTTGTCTCTCTCCCTCGCTCAATCCTTTGATCGGGGGAGATCCAAGTCTCGATATTTGTTCATAAAAAGCGCGTATGACGTTGCCTTGGTCCCCACGCCCATCTATCTGCCTCCCTGTCCACCGCTGCCCATGCCCAGCCGACTCTCCCACGATCTGCGATTTACTCGACCTAAGGAAGGATCATCCCCGTCAGCTTCCCACTCTCAAATGGCGTCTACTTATTTCCTCATCCAAGAGCCTGGATGAGGAACAGAGCCTTCTGCTTGCACTAATCCCACAGTGGTCCCAGTTGCCGAATTCCTATTTCCCCATCAGCATACCGGGATCGTAGTCCAGGAGTGGTCTGCGGAGACAGGACGAGGCTATCATGGACAAAGAATTTCCTCTGACCTCTTTTCCCCTATATGGGCTGACTCTGCTCCTTGGAGCTTCCTCTCCGTTCTGTGAAGTAGACATTTCTCTTGGCTTCTAGCAAGCCATTAAATAATATTTCTGGTTTCCAGCTTTGGAGAAAATCTGAATCCCCTTCTATATTTTCACAATTATGTCAGAGGGGAGGTGGGGGGGTTGGTAAATGGAGAGCGTCTGGTTTCCTGCCGTCACAGCCCACAAACTGGCACAGTGTGTGCTCAAGTACAGGAGGCCAGTGGTGCGGCCGGCAGCCCGCAGAATGGCGGCTGGTCCCCGCGGTGCGGTTTGACCCGCTAGCGTGAGGGGGGCGATAGTGCACTCGCACGTGTGTTTGTGCGCACCTGTGTGTCCATGCCAGGAATGCAGGCGTGTGCGTGTGTATCCATGATGCGGGGCGGTCAACTGAGCAAGGGATGGACACACAGAAAGTCAACACAGAAACAGAAAAGTGGATCCAAATTTAAAATCAGGGAGTTTGAACACTAATTTCTGGAGTGTTCCTCATGGCAACCATCAAAGATCATTTATCTTCTCTTCCCTCTGGACTCTGCTCTCCTGGGTGCACGGCCTTGCCAGGGGCTTTCTGATGGTTAGTTACTCAGTATCTGCTCTTATCTGAACTGTACCCCATTTTAGCCAAACTCTTGACATCTTTACAAAGCCATTGTACTTTGGGGGACGCTGACCCCACACTTGGCGCTCGGGGGGGGGGGGTCCCGATGGGTCTAACCAGCCGAGCCATGCCGCCTGCCACAGGGCTACTTTAGATAAGAGCCAAAGCCAAACAGCCTCCGGTTTTCCCGAGCCCCGGCAGCTGGTCTGCACTCTGCAGACATTGCAAGGACACGAGAGGAGGTTTGCTGAGAAGTTCTAGGAAAGAGAGGCTTTCTCCTGCAGTCACCAATATCAAGCCTGGAACAGTGACCACAACTTTGCCAGTGTGAAGAAGTCTCCTCAAACTAAACGTGACCCTGCATAAAAGACGAGCAGAGACAAGAAACGGGGCCGAGTCCTTGAGAAACTGTAGTGACTGAAGGAACCCCATCACCAGATCACCCTACCTTGAAAATCTTCTCTTCCAGAACCATAAGCCATGGTTTGATGGGGCTCAAGCTAGTTAAGAGTTGGTTTTTCCATTATCTCCCAACAAAGGACCCCAACGAACTCAGGGGCCAGGGGTCATGCTCGCCTCCTTATCTTTTACCTCAAACCTGATGTCACCTGTTCTGTTCTCTGTTTCCCAAATGGTGAGCCTTACAGGAGAAGCCAGGGGTGGAAGACAGCACCAGGTTATTGGCCATCTGTGCTGGGCTGAACCATGCCACCTGCCCTGCTCGGACGACAACCTCATGACCAAGGAAATCATGGCGGGCCTTTATTTTATGGCACAAATGTCATCATTAGTTGAGAGCAAGAGCACCTGCTTTATTTCTGACAGTCACACCAGAGCACCATTGGTGGGAAATTGGGTTTTCTCATAGAAAATGAGTTAGGTGATCTGATAACTGAGAACTTCCAGATCAGACACTGCATTACAAATGTTCTATGAAAGATGGCGCAGGCAACATGGCTTCCGGAAAATCACAGAACCCTGCCTAACTAGAAAATATCCCCTCTTTCAATGCTCACAGTTCCCTAGTGAAATTCATTGCATTAATCGTCTGCAAAGTGTAGGCTTCCTTGCATAGGTGTCGTGAGAAGAACAGAACAAGAAATGGCCAACTCCACCAGAAACAACACAGTGAAGGGACCACTAAGGACAATGGCAGGAGACACGTGGTCAGGAGACTTGGTTCAAGCCATGGTCTGGCTAGACTGTTTTCTAGCTGGCGTGGCTGTGAATAGTAACAGTTCCTACTCTTCCTCCATGCAGGCATTTCCAAAGAACCACAGGCAATATGAGAGGAAATTACAATGGCGGCATGAGTTAGACTCAGTTCTAGGCCCTGGGGACAGACCATGTGAGCAAAGCCCTGATGGGAACACTCAGAAGAAATGACCATTCAGAAACTTCCTGGTGATGTGGAGATTTCCATGAACAGCATTTTGTTTTTCCATACATCTTGCCCAGCAAGGATCCTACTAAGATAACAAATGGGAAACAAATTTAAGGAGATTAATATCTTAAACATGTGGAACGGTGACAGTTGAGTGTTTTGTAACAGATGCTATCACGATTCCCTGGGAGAACACAATATTAGGCCCTGACCTCAAATCATTCTTCAAAATAAATTACAGATTGATGTTACATGATGTAAAATACCTTATAATAAATTAAATGAACAAATAGGAAAAAATATAGACTTATATTTTTCCATTCCTATAATGGATAGATGCTGCTTTAAACATAAGAGAAAATAAAGATTTGCTAAGAGAAAAAGAGAAGATTAATAAGCACCAGTATGTTTAAAAAGAATTCTTACATTTCATCTACAATATTTTTTAACTTTTAAATAGCTCTAAGCTTGGGATTGATGACATCATGAAACCATTTTCAGACATGTAGGAGTTTCAAAGTAACTCTCAACCCCGTACACAGCCCAGATTTTATTGTAACTGTCATACTGTCATTGCCTCAACGAGTCTGTTCATTATTTGTACTATGTGCCCAAGTAGTGTAATGGGAAGCATGAAAAAGTTACCAAATTTTCAAATCACAGTAAGTCTGGCATGACCAGTCGACCCAGCAGGACTATAGAGAGATGCTGAACACTGAAGACTTCCTGCAGACTTTAGGGCTTCTGGGTGGCTCTGTTGGGTAACCCTCAAGTCTTGATTTTGGCTCAGGTCATGATCTCAGCATCGTGAGATCAAACCCTTCCTTTGAGCTCTGCGCTCAGCATGAAGTCTGCTTAAGTTTCTCTCCCCTCTCCCTCTGCCCCCACATACTCCGTTTGTGTGTCTCTTTCTCCCTAAAAATAAATAAATAAAAATAATTAACAACAAATTAAAGTTCTTCTTTTAAAGAAAACTTTTCTCTCTTCCTGTCACTCTGCCCCCTGATCTTGCATCTCTAAAATAATAATAACAAGGATAATAATAATAAATAAAAATAATCTGCTTAACTTTAGTGATGTGATTCCATTAAAGAAAACACGAAGTCTTGAGTTAAGTCAAATAGAAAAGTGACAACATAGAAACCTGCAGATTCAGCAGAGGATGGGTAACAACTTGGAAGAAAACCATAAAGATATTTGTGGTGTATGTTTTTCTTTTTTTTTTTTTTAAGCTGTAACATCACCAACTGGCTTCGACCATACAGAGGATAACACCATGTGGGAAACCATAGATATCAATGAAAAGCTTTAGAGTCTTTGAAAAAATACAACTTTCAAAAGGACACTAAGAAGAAATAGAAAATTAGGATATTCCTATGTCTATGGAAGAAATTAAATCCCCAATTTTAAACCCTCCCACAAAGAAAGCTCCAAGCTCAGCTTCGACAGTAAATTCTTCCAAATATTTTTTGAAAGAGTCTCTATTTTACACCAACTTTTCCAGAGAATAAGAAAAAGCAGGAATACTTTCCATCTCTTCTATCTCTATCCAGGATCTCTTTGGTTCCAAACCCTTAAAATATATATATATATATATATATATATATATATATATATATATACACACACACACACACACACACACACACAGAAAAGTCTAGTCCAATATCCCTCATGAACATACATCAAAAGTTAAAATAAAAAAATCAAAACCAAAATATTAGCAAATCAAATCCAGTGATAAACTGGAAATAAAATTGATAAGGATCAACCAAGTTGGATTTATTTCAAGAATGCAACTTGGTTTAATATTTAAAACTCAATCACCATTATATGGAACCAGAAAAGACCTCGAATAGCCAAAGGGATATTGAAAAAGAAAGCCAAAGTTGGTGGCATCGCAATTCTGGACTTCAAGCTCTATTACAAAGCTGTTGTCATCAAGACAGTATGGTACTGGCACAAAAACAGACACATACATCAATGGAACAGAATAGAGAGCCCAGAAATAGACTCTCAACTCTAGGGTCAACTAATCTTCGACAAAGCAAGAAAGAATGTCCAATGGAAAAAAGATAGTCTCTTCAACAAATGGTGTTGGGAAAATTGGACAACCACATGCAGAAAAGTGAAATTGAACCATTTTCTTACACCACACATGAAAATAGACTCAAAATGGATGAAAGACCTCAACATGAGACAAAAATCCATCAAAATCCTTGAGAAGAACACAGGCAGCAACCTCTTCAAGCTCAGCCGCAGCAACATCTTCCTAGGAACATCACCAAAGGCAAGGGAAGCAAAGACAAAAATGAACTATTGGGACTTCACCAAGATCAAAACTTTTGCACAGCAAAGGAAACAGTTAACAAAACCAAAATACAACTGACAGAATGGGAGAAGATATTTGCAAACGACATATCAGATAAAGGGCTAGTGTCCAAAATCTATAAAGAACTTACCAAACTCAACACCCAAAGAACAAATGATCCTGTCAATAAATGGGCAGAGGATATGAACAGACATTTCTTCAAAGAAGACATCCAGATGGCCAACAGACACATGAAAATGTGCTCCACATCACTCAGCATCAGGGAAATACAAATCAAAACCACAATGAGATACCACCTCACACCAGTCACCAATGGCTAAAATTAACAAGTCAGGAAATGACAGATGCTGGCAAGGATGCGGAGAAAGGGAAACCCTCCTACACTGTTGGTGGGAATGCAAGCTGGTGCAACCATTCTGGAAAACAGCATGGAGGTTCCTCAAAAAGTTGAAAATAGAGCTACCTTATGACCCAGCAATTGCACTACTGGGTATTTACCCTAAAGATACAAGTGTAATGATCTGAAGGGGCACCTGCATCTGAATGTTTATAGCAGCAATGTCCACAATAGCCAAACTATGGAAAGAACCTAGATGCCCATCAACAGATGAATGGATAAAGAAGATGTGGTATATATACACAATGGAATACTATGCAGCCATCAAAAGAAATGAAATCTTGCCATTTGCAATGATGTGGATGGAAATAGAGGGTATTATGCTTAGCAAAATAAGTCAATTGGAGAAAGACAATTATCGTGTGATCTCCCTGATATGAGGAAGTGGAGATGCAACGTGGGGGGTTTGGGGGGTAGGAAAAGAATAAATGAAACAAGATGAGATTGGGAGGGAGACAAACCAAAAGAGACTCTCAATCTCACAAAACAAACTGAGGGTTGCTGGGGGAAGGGGCGTCAGGAGAGGGTGGAGGGGTTATGAAAATTGGGGAGGGAGTATGCTATGGTGAGTGCTGTGAAGTATGTAAACCTGGCAGTTCACAGACCCATACCCCTGGGGCTAATAATACATTATATGTTTATAAAAAAATTTAAAAATTTTTTTAAAAAGCTCAATCACCAGATTAACATAAATATGAAGAAAGCCATTTTTTTTCAAATGAATGGGAAAAAACACATTTGGGAAATTAATCACCCATTCATGATTTTTAAAATTGTATAGCAAATTGGGAATAAAAGGAAATGTTTTTAATAGGATAAAAGGGACCTACAAAATAAATATACAGTAAACATAACGAATGGTGAAATATGGAAATGCATGTACCTAAGTCTGGGAATGAGATAGATGCCACTATCACCAATTTTATTCAACATTGCACTGGAAATCCTAGTTAATACAAATAAAGAGAGCAAGAAAAAAATAAATAGAAGTTCAAAGCATTGGAGAACATTTGGAAATAATTATCATTACGCACACATGATGTAACATCCAAATAATCTACGGATAAAAAGTGAAAGACTTTTATACAGAAAGCAATAAAATGTTACTGAACAAAATTTTGGAAAGACCTAATTAGTTGGAGGAATATGCCATGTCCATTGATTTGAAGACTCAATATTATAAGGATGTCAGTTCACCCAAACTTATCTATAGAGTCAATGGCCAATGTAGTCTTAGTCAACTTCTTGCAGATCTTGTAGAAATTGATGAACTGATTCTAGAATCTGCATGGGCCTGCAGAAGGGTCACCAACATCAAAGAGAGATGGAGAGCAATTTTAAATGACTTGCACCTCCGGATAGGATGACTTATTGTAAAGCTCCAGTAATTAAGGCTGAGTTGTGCTGGTACAAAACTAAACAAAAGAACTAATGGAATTGGAGTGAGAGTCCAAAAATACATATATATGTTCACATAAATTATGACAAAAAGACAATCTTAGAGCGCATTGGGGAAAGGGTAATGTTTTTCAATAAACGGTGCTAGCTCAAAACGCTATCCAGAAAAATAAAGAATATCTGAATTCCTAATTCTTACCATAAAGCATAATCAGTTCCACAGGGATCAGGAACCCAAATGAAATGGTAAAACAGTTAAGCTTCTGGACAGTAACATAGAAGAACACAAGGTCCACAGACAATCCCCCCCACCCCACCCCCCAAAAAAACCCAAAACCTACAGAAACATAAAGAAAAAGAATGATAACTGGACTTCATTAAATTGAGAATTCTTATTTATCAAAAGACCCTGTTGAAGGTTGAGAGGCAAGCCAATGATTGGGAGAAGAGGGATTTTAACCAGCATATATAAAGAACACATATATATTGATTTAGAAAGAGAGAGACAACAGTCCACCCCAGACAACAGTCTTGAACAGGATCACAAGAGTGCCTACTACATGACTCCATTTACAAGTTCAAAAAGAGGCAAAACCAAAATGTACAGTGAGAGAAGTCAGAATGGTGTTTGCCCTGAGGGGTCTAATATCTTGATGGAGGCATGAGGAAGGCATCCGGGCTGATGCTAATGCTCTATTTTTTGATCTGGGTGCTGGTTACACAAGGGCTTGCCCCAGTTGGTCCAGGAAATGGAAGAAGGATTTCAACCCCATGTATATTCAACTTCAATGTCCCATCAATTATACTATTTAATACGTGTGTCTATGTGGTGGTGATAAGGAGGTCTATTTCAAAATGGATACGAGTAGGAAAACGTTCAAATGATCTCTCCTTCACTTTTTATTTATCTTTTATTATGTTCAGTTAGCCAACATATAGTACATCATTAGTTTTTGATTTAACATTAAAGGATTCATTAGCTGCCTGTAACACCCAGTGTTCTCCTTGAATCATTCATTTGGTGACCAAAACCAGACCCATGATTGGGAAACCACTGCCACCTAGTGGTATCCTGCCCTAATTGCAGGATCAGATCGTTTTGGACCTGAGTCCACCTCCAAGTGTGCCAATTCAAAACAGCAAGATGACAGCAAAAAGTTGTTCAGTCTCCCTGCATACACCCAGGATTTCTTCCTCAAGCAATTATTTATGGAAACCAATCACTCTCTTCCTATCACTTCATCTTAGTAATATAAATACTCCATCTTTATCCTATAGTGACAAAAATAATAAGAATGTCACCTACCAACTGCTGGACAGTCACTAAAGGCCAGACATTTTTTCATCAGTCTCTTTGCATGTCATTAACTTGTCATAGCCATTCAATGAGGAGTCTACTAGTATTATACCCATTTTAGAAATGGGTAAACTGAGACACACTGAGATTTCCCTGGGGTTAACAGAATACCCAATAATCAAGTTGGGGTTTTAATCCAAGTCTGCAGGATTCCAGATGTCCTGCTCTCCTATTTTCCAAGCATGCAAATTGGCCATTTTCTCCTCGCAGTAGGGAATCCAGAAATGAGTATTGCTGGGCTCAAGGACCGTGAGCAAATCACTTTATTTCTCAGGGACTCTGTTTTCTTATCTGCAAACGAAAAGTCTTGCCCAAGTGATCTCTGAGGCTTCTTCCCACCCCATCACCTAACAGTTCCTGAACACAGAAGAAAGGCCTTAGTCTAAGTCACTTGCAATATGTTTTTGCAGTTTGGTACAACTATTTTTAGACTATCACAGAATAAGAGCTCATTTCATGGAGTCAGTCACAAATTTCTCACAATCTTTGGGGGAAATCCAGGCTTGAGGGATTCTAGTGCTTAATGAGATGATGTAATGCAGGAAAATATATAGCTGGAAGAAAATTTTATTAGTGTGAGTAAATGTACATTTTCAAGTGAATTACAAGACCTTAAGAAGTAAGTGCATATGCCCCATGGGGAAAATCCCCTCAGACTGTGAAACAGAGCGTGCAGTGTTCAGTTTCAGGCATTCTGAGAACTTCTGCAGATGTGAACAAGAAGGAAAATTGTGCAGCACCTTTAACCCTAGAAAGAAAAACAAATGACCTCAGAAAAGTATCTTCAATTGAGCAAACTGAGGACACCCCGTGACAGGTGCAATTGTCAGATACAGGGGCTGTCAATGCAACCTGAGTTAATATGTTTGTTGGGCAGAAATGCATTTGTAAGTCTGCTGATAGGAAATATCTACAGGGTTAGCAACATTTAGGATAATACACGAACCCGGTCCGGCATTCAAATGGTGAGACATGCAGCCTCCAGTTCAACATGCCTATTTAAAAAAGGGGGGGGGGGCACTTTGGTTCATGCAAATATGAGAAGTAACATTCCGGGTCACATACATTTCTTTAAGTGTTTCTAAACTGTCACATACCAATAACACATTCGACACACCCGTCCTTGCAGATTTCAATCCCAGGACGTCCGTTTCAGAATTTACAACTGTGACAGACTGTCCGTGAACGGGAAATGTGGTCCTTTCCGTTATGATTTCAATAGCTAACCTTAAATGAATCAAAATCATAGAGGTAAGGCATTGCACAATAAGGAAGGTGCCCCCAGGGAGATGCTCTTCTGTCTTGTCTTACCTGTTCTGTCTACACTGGTGTCCCTACTCTCTTTCAGTCATTAAACAGAATTTACCAGTGTGCCAGCCAGCTAGGAATAAGTGCAGAGACGAGACATCTTAGGGAATACCACTCATTGACACTTTCCAAACTAACAGAGCATCGCAAGAAATCAACCGACCCCAGCCTTGATGGGACTAAAGCCACTAACTCATCCCCCACCTCATTCCTGGTGTGCAAAGGGCCATATGTACACATTCACAGAGAAAGGGGCAGGAGCACAGTGAGAAGGCAAAATTGTGCGTGCATCCAGCAGACCCAAGCGTTGATGCCTCCGATGTGGCCTGAAGGCTCCTCCGTAGAACGCCCCTCTGCCCGTTTTAATCTTGCTATTTGCCTTCTCAAGCTGTCCTCCTAAGCTAGGCTCCGGTTTTGCTTTCTTCGGGAAGTCATTTTCACTCTGGTAGCCCACAGGCCTCTCTGCCTTCTCTGACTATCTGTGCAGTTTGTAACGGGAAGCACACGGTTTGTCCCTCAAACACAAAACGCCCCGGATCTTCTCTCTTTCAAGGAAATCTGATTATTTTGCCATGACATTGCTCCCATGCACAAGAAATATTTTTGCATTTCTGATGTGTCTTTTCCTAGACGCGGTGCATGGATCTTGACTTCCAAGCCGCTGAACAAGGGTCGGGGTGGTGGGGATGGAGGGAGACTGTGCTGAGTTTGAATCCAAGTTCCCTCACTAGCAAGTCATGAATTTTCTGAGATGCCACTTCGTCTGAAAAAACCAGTGGGATGAGGATATCTCTGGCAAACACAGTATGACGACTGAAGACAAGCCACATGAATGCCCTGAGTACGGCACAGGGCAAACTTAAAGCCTTCCTGCTTGACTCCTTCCCCTGTTGGGACCTAAAATGCAGGGATGGAGAGCAGACTGAAGGGAAAACAGCCCCCTCCCTCCAAGGTTGAATGCTATCAAATTCTAAAACAAATAACTTGGTATTTAAATAACTCATTGGGAGATGACTTTGAAAAAGTCACGCTTTCCGTGTGACATCTTTGTTTTGCAGGGTCAAGCCTCAGTCCATAAAACCCTGTCATCGGGGAGAGAGCAGATGGTGTTCTACGCAGGCCATAGGCAGGTCCACGACCCCATAGAGTCAAGGACTTACCAGGACAGTGCGCTTCTCCTAGAAGCCAAGATCCTGGACAGCCACGCCCTGCCTCTGTAATTATTTGTAAGACGCCTGCTGACTGTGCTGCTGCTTCAGCCTCCCGCGCATCCCCGTGGGCCTTTCCCTGCCATGCTGGGTCTCCTCTTACAGCAGGCGCGGGCGCTCGGACAAGACGGTGCCTGGAATTCTCAGGGTCCTAAACCAGAGAACGAGCTCACCACGGCGCCTTCCACGGACCCTGTCTGGGCCCTACTTGGGACAGATCTAAACTTGCGTGGGCCACAGAAGACTAGTAAAACACGGTTGGTAGAGGTCGTGCGCCCTCTCACAACGGAGCTGGGCACAGACCTCACCTTCTCCTTCTCCAGCTGGGTTTCCTCCTGGCCCCTCCAGCCACCGTCCCAATCCCCGCTCTTCCTTTGCCGTCGGATTCCTCGACAAGGTCGTCTACGCAAGATGTCCCCATGCCTTCCTCTCCCGCTCTCTCCGGCTCCTCCTACCACTCCACTCCGGAAACGCGCTCTGCTGGTCACCGACAACCTCCGACTTGTCCGCCCTGACTGCACTTTGGGTCTCCGGCCTCTTGGGCTGGTCTCTTTCTCCCTCCATGGCTGTCCCTTCTTGGGCTCCTTCCCTTGGCTTCTCTTCCTCTAATCCAGCTCTTAAATTTTGTTCTTCCCCGAGGCTATATCCTCAGCTCTCTCCTGTTCTCATTGTCTTGAGTTGCACAGTCACATTTTTTTTTAAAGATTTTATTCATTTATTTGACAGACAGAGATCACAAGTAGGCAGAGAGGCAGGCAGAGAGAGAGGGGGAAGCAGACTCCCTGCTGAGCAGAGAGCCCGACGTGGGACTCGATCCGAGGACCCTGAGATCATGACCTGAGCCTAAGGCAGCGGCTTAACCCACTGAGCCACCCAGGCGCCCCTGCATAGTCACATTCTTAACCGTAAGGACCACCTTTAAGGCACGACTCTATTTCCAACCCGGATCTTTCCTGTGAATTCCAGATCTCTAACTAAAACTGTTTTTTTTTTTTTTTCAATGTCCCAAGGCACCTGGAATTCAACATGTCCAACCCGATCTCAGCATCTCCCCCCCCCCCCCTAAACCTTGTTCCCCCCTTTTTTTCTATCGCCCCCCTTCTTCCCCCCCCCCCCCCCCCCAGTTCGGTTGGCCCCCAGGTCCGACCGTCTCTGGATTATATTTGCCACCACCTTAGCTCAGGCCCTTGTCCCTGTCCTCTGGAGCACCACAGAAAATAGCCTCTAAGTCTCTCCTTCCCACCTCTTCGTAGTCCAGTCCCAGAGAGAGCACGGGCTCGAAACTGTAGCAGAATTGTGATGGCGTTACTCACCCACCCCCGCTTAAACTCTCAAAGAGCTACCAATTGTCCTCAGCATACAGTGCCGGAGAAAAGCATCTGTCCTGATCTGGCCCCCATGCTGGCTGTCCCCGCCTCCCGCTTCCTGCGTTCTCGCCGCCATCCGGGCCTCACCTGCTCTGCGCGGCGGCCCGGCTGGGGCCGCACTCCCCGAGATGCTTCCCTTGACCAGGTGTTTTTCCCCACGTTTGCCTAGAATGTTCCTCCTTACCCTTCGGACCTGAATCTAGAGTCTGTATCAGTGTCCTAGGGCCGCCAGGACAGAGTGCCACGAACCGGTGGCTGAAACACGCGAAATCATGGGTCTCTCAGTTCTAGAGGCTGCAAGTCCAAAGTCAAGGGGTTGACAGGAACGGAATGGGGTGGGGGGGGTCTGCTTCCTCTGTCTCTGCCTGTGGCAGCCTCAGCTTTTTCCTGGCTTGGAGACAGCACTCTGTGTCTCCATGAGCCCTTCCCTTCTGCGTGTCTCTCTCTGTGTCCCCTGTGATAAGAGCACAGTCATATGGGGTGAGGGCCCACTCCTGGTGACCTTGACTTGTCATTTTCACCTGACAACCTGCAAAGACTCTCTTTCCAAAGCAGGTCATATTCACCGGCTCCGTGGGTTAGGATGCAACGTATTCTGGAGAGACATGATGCAACCCACAATAGCCATTGTTACGTCAAATACCCTTTCTTCATTTCACTTTCAATTATACCCCATAAGCACTTCCCCTACGAAGCTTTCAGTGCTTCCTCACCCAATAATTAACTGGCCAAAACTGAGAGAACGACCAGGGTCTCATGAGGGGATCCAGTCCCACTGGCCACCAGCACTTGCAGGGAAACAGAACTATTCATTTCAGGGCCTTCTGGGCCAAGGGCCAAGGGACAGAAGGGACAGCCAAGGGCCACCAGATATAAGGAGTCTGCTGGAGCCCTTGCACACCCCACACTGTGCCACGACGATGAGAAACTCCCACTGCGGGGTGAGAGTGAGGCAGAAGGGCACCAGGCTCCCGGTCCCCAGCCCGGCAACGCGTGGAGGATGGCTTTGGTGCCGAACAGCAAAGGGAGGGAAGCAATCGACTGACGTGGGCAGCCACACAGGATCGTCGTAGCCCAGATTTGCATCAGCAAAGCCAGCTGGAAGGGACCATGCGTCCAAGAAGCACAGGGACACGGTGCCAAAGACAAAATGACTGGTGGATGAAAGACAGCATCTTTAGAATGAAACACAATTCAAATCAAAACCATGAAATATTGACACAAACACGATGACTATTTTTTTTTTTCAAGAAAGCAAGTGAATGGAAAACTTGTTAGGGTTTTGGCTCAACACCTTTAAAATAGATATTCTAACATATCACATTCGTTATTAAAATCATATATAATGAGAATTCCTCATTCCTCCGACAGCTGATTAAATTTCTTCACTTCCAAAAAAAAAAATTTCTTCACTTCCTTTTGCCACCTTTTTAAAAAAAAAAAAAAAAAACTACTGGGCACCTGGGTGGCTCAGTGGGTTAAGCCTCTGCCTTCGGCTCGGGTCATGATCTCAGGGTCCTGGGATCGAGCCCCACATCGGGCTCTCTGCTCAGCGGGGAGCCTGCTTCCTCCTCTCTCTCTGCCTGCCTCTCTGCCTACTTGTGCTCTCTCTGTGTGTCAAATAAATTTAAAAACAAAACTTGAAAAAATAAATAAAAAATTTAAAACTACTTGGGCTTTTTGGGGACAGGGCGTGCTAGGGCGTGCTAGGGCATTGTTGCAGAGAATTTTGTTGCTTGGCATCTGGCAGTGGCGAAAACACGAGGAAGCACCGACTTTTCACAACACGACGGTCGGGACAATTCTCAGGAATCAGTCTGACAGCGGAGGAGCCAGGGGCTGCGTCCGTGGCCTCAAACCCCTTCCTCAGCTGGACGTGACCGTACAGAGTCACCCTCTCTTGTAAGAAGGCAGGTGTTCAGCGAGACAGCAGGATGGTGGTCAGATCCAATGAGGTATCTCCCTTCCCATTTCTGTGGACTCTTGTGATCACTTTGGGCCCACAAAGATGATCCACAATAATCTCGGTCACAAGGTCATCTGACTCCATTAAGGTTACCTTACTTCGAACCTGAATTCCCCACTGCCACTTAGCCCACTACAGACTCTGGGGATGAGAACGCAGGCCTCTTGGGGGGGGGGGTGAGGGGGGCCATTATTTTGCCTCTCATCCAATAACAGAATTCTGTTTCTATGGTAATCACCTTTCCTGTGCATCACCTCCCCTTAACCTACCTAGGGCCATCAGAACGGACCAGACTTTATGACCTTTTGCCTACGTTAGTCCTTTCCCAACCCACATGCCCTTGACTTACCTGGGTTCCTGACGAATTTTCAAAGTGTGAACAAGGGAGTGATGTAGCTACAGACAGTCGTCTGTTCTGGGCTTCCGATCTCCCTATCTTTGGGTTCTAAAATGATTTCTGGTTGGAGATGCTGGACGTGGGAACCAAAGTTTCTTGGGGTCGTGGGGACCTGAGTTTTGGTGTCCGAGCCGCTGCCTGCTGACCAGCCCCTGAGCCTCTGTTCGCTTCTCTCTGAAACAAGGACAATCGGGTCTGTCCCGGAGCTGCTTCGGGGACGGAGATGAGGCCCAGGGCCTGGCGTGGGGCCTCCGATTGCTGCTGATAGGAGCTCGCTACAGCCACTGCCTTGCTGAGCCGGCCAGTCGCCGGCCTCCCTCTGTCACTTGATGCAAATGCCCCGCGCTTCCCTCCCCCGGGCCCCTCCCCAGTCCTGACTTGCCCCTGGCTCACCCAGCATCTTCACCCCGTGTCTCAGACTCACCACACGCCAAGCGGAACCCTCCCCTGCCCCCAACTCAGATTTTATCACGTTTCCATGCATGATACACACCCAATGTCCAGTCACTCAGGCCAGTAACTTGGGAGACTTCTTTGGCTCACTTTTCCCCCTAAAGGAACAGTCCCTGCCTCGGTGATACCTCTTTCCTACACCCCACACAGGTGGGGTGCCCATGCGCCGCCCGCCTCCAGCTTCTCTGCCCCGATTACTATGCTAGAGCGAGCCTCACTCCCCTCCCCTGTTCCAAATGCCTCCAGAGGGACATCCAGACTCCCTTCCCTCGTCTTCAAATGCTTCAGAAGCTCACAGTAGCTTTCCTGTGCTCTCTTCTTTCCTACCTCTTCTGACCACATCCTGAACTCCGGCCAAATTACCAAAGGTCCACTGTCTACCTCAGCACGTTCACATGGCTGCCTAGCTCTGTCTCTTGCATATGCTCTTCCTTCCACAAGATCACCCTGGGTCTTGAGAAGACCCAGAGGATGCCCCCTGCCCGGGCCCTTGTGCCCTCCAGGTGAGTGCCACCTGTAAGAAGCCTTACTTTCTCGCCAGCCAACAGGCTGCTCCTTTCAGTCACCGGTGTCCATCGGTCATCAATATAAAGCTGGATGACTACGGTCCATTACTTGAATGTAGTCCTCAAAGCTTTATTTGAAATATAAATACAGAAACTGTAAAATGGCTTCAGCTATGTATTCATAAAGAACAGGTGCTCACTTGTGCCTGGCAACCCAGCCCACGGTACCCCGCTCTTCACAGGGTTAGGACCACACCCACTTATTCTGTGAAATGGGGGGGGGGTGGCTCCCTCAGGGACAGCTGCTCCTTCGACACCCAGCAAGATCCAGTGGCTAAAGCATCACCTCTTCCCTGTCTCAACAAGAAAGAGCCAGTTTCCTGGGCGGGGGGGGGGGGGGGGGGTCCCCTGGGCTGGGGAAACACCACGAGGATCCTCCTCTGTGAGTCTGTGTTTCCTCTGGGTACCTGCCAGTTAGAGGAAGAAGAACCAGCGTCCAGCTCCCCTTTCAATCTAGAAAGCGAGTCCTTAACGAGGAGGCGAGTCCTTCCCTTTCTCCCACCCCATGTGCTCACAGTTCCATCTCCATCAGGCACCAGTAAGGGCGCCTGGTTTTAGAAACCTCTCCCATGCCCCATCTCTTAGCCAGCTCCCCTGCTGCCCCTTTCAGTCCGGTATCCGCACTGAAATTCTGGGTCCCGCCCCGGACACACCCCATCATACCCTCCAGGGGCAGGGCCAGGCATCTGTGCTTCGTATATTTTGAGGCTGCTTGATTTCTAGGTTGGCGTGAGGACAGTGGTCCCACAAGCATGCCTTGAATTACAATATGAGTCCCATATCCCATACAATATGACTCCCCTCCCCCTCGGGCATGCTCCGCACCCCCCACCCTGACAGTCACGGACCCGGAACCCTCCCTGGGCTTGTGATTGCCACAGACTCACCCCTTCCCTGGGGCCGCCCCACCAGACATTTGAAGCCTCCCCGGAGAGTACAGTGCACGATTAGCTCAGTTTCCCTGAAGCTTGAGGAATTCCAGAATCCTCCTTGTGGGGTGGGAACGGGCTTTGTTATCATGTCCTACCGTGCTCCCTGAATTAGCAAACGAAACGGACTCTGCTCTACCTTGAGACCTAAGCAGAAGCTGACAGAGAGACCTTAGTCGTTGAAGCCAAATTCAATAAACTAAACTCCTAAATCAAAACAAAGCCTTCCGAGCCTTTCACTATTTTTCCCAAGTTATTTCTTTACTCTCGTATTCCAGACTCTAGCTGCTGACTCCCCTCCTTCACAGCAGATCAAGCTGTTCATTTTTTTAAACCCTACCTGCCTCTATTAAATGCCAGGAATGATGGCTCTAAACCAATAAATGCCTCTTACCTGTCATTCATTTCTATAAAGAAATCAGCTATAAATTGAGCTTGCTTCACGCCCCATACCTGGTTCCATTCAGCTGCCTCTGTTTTACCTGACGTGAAAACTTTGCAAAAAAATTAAGAGTCCGTCATCCTTTGCTACTAGGCTTCGGTATTATTGGCAGCGTGTCGAAGAGTGCCCAGTTTTCTCTAGGTGTTCTTTTTAAACACGTTCTCTTCTCATTGACTGTGATCGTATTTCGTCTTGGGGACAAAACGTCCCCAAAAAGGAGCCTATGCCAGTGGAGTATTATGAGCCATGGAAAAGCCCTCCTCCCCGGGGTGGGCATTTGATACCCTGGGTCACACCCATCTCCGGGGGACGGATGTGATGGTGAGAAAGAGTCATAGTGGAGGGGGGGCTGCCACTCATCCTTAGCACTGGGGAAGAGGACAGCAAATATTTTAGGATTCTGGCGTTAGCATCAGCGGGACATTCCTGGGGCCCCCGGGGAAGCCTGTTCACTTTGTAGCTCAGGGTGGAGAGTGGCCACTTGGTGCCATTAAAGCAGGGACGCACTGCCCAGAAGAGCTGTAAGCACCAGAACAATGTGACCAAGAGAGAAGGACTAAAATTCTTCGTGCTCCTGTGACGTGCTGAGCCCATCCTGCTTAACCTTCCAACGTCAAGAGAAAAGCAGGAGGACGCCACCAGAGAGGGGTGCACATCTCAAGCGTGCGCTTTATCAGAAAGTAAGTATCGCCCAGATCTACGTTAAACGAAGACCCCCACACTCCCAAAGGCCCGCTAGCAGGGACGTGCGGCTGCTTGCAGAGAGATGATGAAGAAGAAGGGGCGAGGGGTGCGGAGTGTGAACCACGTGACAGTGAAGCAGGGCTGGAGGTTAGGGAGGCACACGGACTGCCTAGCGCTGCCTGGAAAAGGGCCCTGGAACCCCATGACCGCAAACAGCAACCTTTATCGTGTGGCACGTTCTGTGGGCCAGGAATCTGGTCCCAGGCTCAGGGCTGCAGCAAGACGGCAGCGGGGCCTCTTCCAGGGTGTCCTGAGTGTCCGGGGGACAGGGTGGCTGACTCCAGCCAGGAGGGATCCCAAAGAGAAAGCAAGAAGGAAGTCCTAATGCCTTTTATGACCTGGTCTCAGGGATGGAGGCCATCAGCTCCTCCTTGTGCCCTTCACGAGGGCAGCCCACACCCGAGGAAGGGGAATTAGGAACCCACCTCCTTTTTTTTTTTTTTAATTTTATTTATTTATTTGAGAGAGAGACAGTGAGACAGAGCATGAGCGAGGAGAAGGTCAGAGGGAGAAGCAGACTTCCCGTGGAGCTGGGAGCCTGATGCAGGACTCGATCCCAGGACTCCGGGATCATGACCTGAGCCGAAGGCAGTCGTCCAACCAACTGAGCCACTCAGGCATCCCAGGAACCCACCTCCTGAAGGAAGGAGGAGGAAAGCGCATCTGTATCGTCAAGGCACCGCTGAACGGGCTGGAGCTCAGGAGCCAAGCAACAGCAGAGAACTGTGAAATTTTTCTGTTTGTGGTGCACGGTACCTGGCCATAAAAACACGATGTTCACATTCTAACGCCCTGGCTTGCAAACATTTTGCCATGTCGGAGCCTCCACTCCTTTAGATGTAAGTAAGTACAGTCGCTTGGAATTCCTGCAATGTGTGCTTCTGCCTTTGTGCGGGCTTGCAAATCACCTTACACCTGCACGCTCAAAGCCAAGGAGCAACTGTATCAACTTATTGGAAAGGACTTAAAGGTCAGGAGCATTCGGGGGAGGGGGGCAGGCAGGCATGGAGGGCAGGCCCAATGCCGGTTCCCTGGCTGCAGACTGACTCCAAGGCTGCACGGACTGTAGCACAGGTTTACCCCTCGGTCCTGTGTATTAAATTCATATAATTTTGTAGCAAGAGATAGCTTTATCCCTGCAAAGGCTCCCTAACTCCATCACAGATAAAAATAAGCAAAGCTGCTTTTAGAAGCTTTGTATACTTTTTCCCCTTCTGACAGGCTTCAAGTGGCAGCATATGATTTGGTCCCTGAGACGTACAAAGTGTTTTAATTAAAGGTTGTCTAAAAATACAGAACGTTTCCACAGCCACATCTGCCATTAACTCTTCTGACATTCTGGCGGAATGAAGTCCCAGCAAATTCTTTACATATTAAAAAGAATGCAGGCGTGCCCGCGCTCTGCTGGCTGTTTGCACCGACAGACCAAACCGTGGGTTTGCTGTTGGCGACCGCGAGAACGCCGGGACCCGCCACAATTCATTCTTGCCACTGGAGACGCAGGCTCGGAGACGGGGTGGCGTTTTGCTCAATGACTTGACTTCATTCAGGGGAAGCGATGGAGTAAGTGTCCACGAGGCGAATCCGTGGAAAGGGCTTTTTATCCCAGTTGGTCCCCCACTATCCCTGGGACTTAGAGCAAGTCAACCTGCCCCTGTGGGCCCCAAGTTGTTAGATCAGTAATAGTAGCTGTGGGGACACAGCAAAACGATGTGCCCCGAGGAGTGTGCGAAGTGCTTTCCACGGACGGCACACCCGATCTCGCTGCTCCCCAAGACAGTCCTGCGGTCCCCGTGCTCACTTACGCCTGCTCTGATGATGGGCGGAGCTGTCCTCTGACAGGTGATGGAGGGTCCTGGGAAAGTGCGTCTGTGTGGAAAGAGAGGTCCAGAAGCTGGCTCTGATCACCAGCGGAGTGATCTGGGCTGACTGCTTAGCCTCTCTGTGCTTTAGTTTTCCCGTCCTGGAAAATGTGGGGCAGAGCAGTACCTGCGTGTTACTATGAACTGAATAACGTGGTAGCTTGGTACATGGTAAGTGTGGTCCAGTTACCCGGTCTGGTTTGAACCAGGCCTTTCGTGGAAAAAAGAGGAAGACTAGGGGAGGTAGATCCCTAATGAGTCATCGGGAGCCGGGGGGAGGATGTGCTTTCATTAATGGCCTCTGTCCAGACGTGTCTCTAGAGCCTCCCAGCAGAGGCAGAAACAGGCAAAGAGCCTCAGGGCTGTCCCAGCAAGCCCGGCCCGCTGGAGGGCAGAGCACTGCCTCCCTCAGACCCGGTCGACAGCTGGAGACACTTCCGTGAATGGTAGCACTGCCATGTGCGCCGTCAGGAAGCCCACGTTCACTGTAGGGCCGAAGTCACCACCGTTCATGCAGAATTCCAAGCTGCTGGTACCAGTTAGGCCCAGTCATGAGACACCCTTCCTCTTTCTCTGCAATCCCTACGGTAACCTCGTAAAATAATCCATCAAGCCCCACGAGCCAAAATCCATCTTTTGCTACTGACCCACAGGTGGGAGCATCAGAGCCTGAATAAAATCTTTGTTCTTTTGTTCCTCCTCTGCCCCAGATATTCTTCCATCCAAATGAGAGCTGCCATTTTCATCCCCGGGACCATTGAGGGTAGCATAGGAGTTCTACACTTTGACACAAGCGTTTGAAGTCTCCGCACACAGGAATTCACCTTACAGATCTTTGCAGAAATAACCAAAGGTGAAGCTTTCACGTATCAGAACGTAGGCAGTGACATGAGAAGTGTTGATTGTTGAGCGCAGAGCAGTTCACGTGGATGAAGATAAGATAAGGCGCCTCTGGCCGCTGGGGGTCATGGGAGAGAGCATATCTGCATGGGACAGGGTAGCCTCAGGGAATTTGAAGGGAGGGGAGCAAGAGATGCGGCGTCGCGGAGAATTGGGGGCTAAACCCTGGCTCATGGGAGTGGCTGCAGTGTTGGTGGGGGATACTCAGAGAGGGAGCCGCGGAGAGAGGTTTTGTTTGTTTGTTTGTTTGTTTTTTAAGAGAGAGAGAGGCCATATGTGATTTTTTTTTTTTTAAGATTTTATTTATTTGACAGACAGAAATCACAGGGAGGCAGAGAGGCAGAGAGAGAGGAAAGGAAGCAGGCTCCCTGCTGAGCAGAGAGCCCGATGCGGGGCTCGATCCCCGGACCCCGGGATCATGACCTGAGCCGAAGGCAGAGGCTTTAACCCACTGAGCCACCCGGGCGCCCCGGAGAGAGGATTTTTAAGAAGTGTCGCTGGGTGTTCTCCATGCCCAACCCCCACCTTCCATCCTGCCCTCGGAGATGTTTCAAGAGACTGATTCAAAACTGGCAGTGATTTTCAATGTTATTATTCTGAGGGACTCTTAATTCTTTTAACCCATGCTATACAAAGATGGGGCCGGGGGGAGCCCTGGCTACTCTGAGGTTATAGGTAAGACACACACCAGCTTCAGGGGAACCTCGGCACCAGGATTCTGTACTCAGGAGAGCACAAGGTCCAGGCAGATGTCGGTTAAGCAGCAGTGTTTGTGCCACGTGCCCCTAAGAAAAATGTTCCCTCTCAACTCTGGGGTGCCCACGACCAAAATTAGGAAGGGCCTGGAAGGCGGATCGCATGGGGTGTGAGGCCAGGGTGTGCACAGTCTCCTGCATGTGTCAGGAAGCAGCGGGCTTCTGGGAAACCCACATGGGTCAGACCCACTAGGTTCTCTTTGGTTACTGTTATTATAGATCTCCTCTACTCTGAGGCCCGGAAGGGACGACTACTCATCACACAATAAGACAAGGCCACTTACAAGTCCCAAGAGCACGCTGTGATTTTGAGTCACTGGGAATGGCTGCCCCATCGACCACGCATTTCTTCCGTCACTCAGGGGCCCTCACCCTCAATGACGTCCACAAACCCTGCTGATACTGGGTCCTCCTCTAAAAGGCTCCACAGCAGCCTTCAGGATGGGTCCTCATGACCCTGGTCACCTAGGTGACCCTCGTCACCTGCACCCCATGGCACCCATGAGGCCACTCTGCCTTCAGTGCCTGTCCCGGTGCCCTCACTGTGCCTCCCATCCCACTGGACAGGCCTCCATGCCTCTGTGTCTCATTTCCCTCCAGGACTCGATGCTGGGCTCCCCACCTATGAGCCTGTCCCTCCCTGAGCAGCCACGTCAGTGCCCAAGGGTCCGACACCATCCAGTGTCAGAGCTCCCCTCGGAGCTCGGAAGAGCCTGTCTGATGGTGCAGTCTTAAATCTCCACTCGCGTCTCTCAGAGATTGTTCACACTCAGTATGTCCCAAACCAGACACGTTATCTCCCCCTTCAAATGTTCATCCTTCCAGTAAATAGAAAACAAACCAGAATGAGAGCAAACACGCGCCCTCTTTCCCACGCCCTCGGCACCGCGCTACACGTATCATCATGATGTGATGACTGTCTGTCAATCTCCTGATCTCGGCACCTCCTTAGCCGAGCGTTACAAATTAAGAACCTAAGGAACCGAGAAGTCGACTGCCTGCTGTGAGTAAGTGCTGGAGTCGCCGTCCACCTCGTCGTCACACCAGAAACCGGGGAAGCATCACACCTCCCCCCCAGCAAGAACTCCCTGGCCAACTCTTCACCCAGTTCTGCACACTTTTGCTGGTAAACAGATGTTATTGTCCCCATACTCTATCCCTGTGGCCACCTCACTTTTCCACCTGCCGCTCTTCCTCACTGACTTGCCTGCAACGGCCTGTCCCCGCCCCCCACCACCTCCTGCTCACGTCCGACACATGCCCCACATGACAGCCAGAATGACACTTCCAAATCCCGTCACCTAAGCCTTGATTTCTTCCCACTGCTTTCAGAATCAAGACCGAATTCCTAATGAGTCCCGGCAACACTCCTCCGGGTCTGTGCTGGGCTCCCGCCTGCCAGTCCTCCCTTTCTGTGCCGAGGGCTGCAGTCACCCTGTTCTCTCAGGTCCTTGCTTCCTGCTTCCTCCTTCTTTTACCAGGGGTACAGGGAAGAGCCTAGAATGTTCTTTACCCTCCTCACCCTACCTAGCTAACACCAACCCTTTCTACAGATCTCAGACCAAACTCCCTGCCCCAGAGCCATGTTTTCTTCTTCACAGCACAAATCTTGCTTGGGTATCTGACTCACAGTTCCAGGGAGATCTGTATCCCTCGTTGGTGAGCAAGTCCCTTGAAGACAACAATTACGTCTCTTCTATTCATCACTGCATCCTCCTTTGACCAGCATAAAGCCTGGCACTCATGGATGTGTGTGGGGTAGACAGATGGATGGAGAAATGGGTGGATGGATGGGTGGATGGATGGATGGATGGTTGGATGGATAGATGGATGGTTGGTTGGATGGATGGATGGTTGGATGGTTGGATGGATAGATGGATGGTTGGTTGGATGGATGGATGGTTGGATGGTTGGTTGGATGGATGGTTGGACAGTTGGTTGGATGGTTGGATGGATGGTTGGTTGGATGGTTGGATGGATGGATGGATGGTTGGTTGGATGGATGGATGGTTGGATGGTTGGTTGGATGGATGGTTGGTTGGATGGATGGATGGTTGGTTGGATGGATGGATGGATGGTTGGTTGGATGGTGGATGGATGGATGGTTGGACAGTTGAATGGATAGATGGATGGGCAATGGGCACTTGGATGGACAGACAGATGGATGACTGAATGAAAAGGGACAATAAAAAGCCCAACCTACCTGCACCTGTTTTTCTGTTTGCCACATTTATCTAAAGGATGATCTTTTTTTTTTTCTTTGCACACCCAGCCATGTCTTCAGCATGCTGCGTGGGTGTTAAGTACCAGAAGTCAAGTGATTCCCATAAACCTAAAAAGAGGCCAGCTGCCAGACTCATGAGAGCAATGAATAAAACTGGAGAGGAAAACAGAGTTCTAATCACAGCAGGAGACAGTGCAGAGGGCGTGAACCCGACGTCTGGAGACGTGCTTCCAGGCACAGCTCTGTCACACATTAGCCATGTGACCCTGGAGAAATCTCTTTGCTTTCTTAGTTTCTCCAAATGCTATTTAAAAGAAAAAAATCATCAGAGATAAGATGCTGTCTTTATCTCTCGGGATCCTTACCGGCTTATTAATGACTCTCCGTTTATTTCAATTAGAGTATTTGAATTCTTCACATGGAGGAGGATTTCACATAGGATATAAAAGGGAGGTTTAAAATTAGAAAATCCATATAAGAACTAAGTATGGCTTTTAAATTTCATTTGGCACTGTTTCCAGACCAGGTACTAGTGTTTTGCTGCATTTTAAAATAATGATTTAACTTAAAAAACAAAAACAAAAATAATTTAAACGTTCTGCTTTTTTTATTCACTGGGGTCATTTATTTGCCGCTCTGTAGGACTTTAAGCGAACATTGAAGAAGTCATGTTTATTTCATTAGTAGAATTATTAATTTCTCCTTCTCATGAATGCTGCCGAGGAAAGTCATTTTATGCACTGTGGTTCGGGGCTGCAGCTTATCATCTAGGTGCCAATCATCAGAACACGTTTTCTTTGGGAAAAAAGCAAACGATCAGCACAACAAATTGAGCTTCATCTGCTTTTTGTAATCGCTGAATTCTATTTGTGCCCTTTCCAGACATTAGCTCTGAAAGGGGGGGAAAGCCAGCTTCAGATCTGTTAAGTCTCATTAAGGTAAGTACAGTGGATTTGATGGAGCGAGACCCAGACCCCCAGGACACGTCAGTACATTTTCTGCCGAAGTGTAAATACACACATCCACTTCGCCATTAATAGCAGCAATGGAAGGGCACTAAAAGGCTTGGCCGACATGAATAAAGATGAAGTCATGAATACTTAATGACCAAATGCCCCAGTTAAGAGAGGCAGACCTGGACTGCGGGGGTCCAAGTGCGTGTTAATTTTCAGCCGGTGAGGAGAGAACCTGTAAGTTTCACAGCAATGCCGAGCTTCAAATGTGTGAGTTCCCTAAACTCATTCTGCACCAAGACTTTGAGGTTTATTTTAGATTTGGTATTTTAAATGTAGGAGGGAAGCGATGCTTATGAATGGTAGATACAGTGTTCCTTTGTCAGGGGGTGGGTGAGTATGGTTGACGAGGAGCCAAGCTGGAGATTTAAATAAACACAATCATCTTTTATATAAGGGTTAACTCAAGAAGTACAGTTTCCAAACCTATGTAAGGGTTTCTATCCAGAAGGTCAGTAAGGGATTTTATCTAAGGGGGAGAAAAAGAGATGCAGGGGGTAACCACATTTTGGTTAGGGCTACGGCAAGCTTGTAGGTTGGGGAACAGTTTTATAAGCACCAGCTGGGAGGTCTTGGGTGAGTTGCTTCCCTCTCTGGACTCGGTTTTCCTAGCTATATGCTTTACGTTAAGACAGAAGTCCTCCAAAGTCGCTTTAGCTGGGACATTCTAGGATGCTGTAGGACCATCCTCATAATTTCAGAGAAGCATGATTTGAATTTTTTCAGTGCCTTCATTTTCATAAATGAAAATTTGCCTTTTGATTTGTACATGGGCACCTTGTAAGCTGGATGGTTGTGCGTCATTCCAAACCACTCCATCTACTTTGTGGCGTCCAATCATTAATTCAGACATTTACTGAGTGCCATATGTCCTGGGGTTAGCAAGTGTCAGGAGCTCAAAACAAAGCCATGGGATGGATGTTCTCATTTGAACTTGGTCCCAGGGAGGCCCTCTCTGTCCAGCAGGTTAGCTCCCAATACCACTCTCTAGTTCAGTTTGCCACCTGTATCGGTGTTTTGTTTCCAGTATTAATCTATATACCTAAAATCATTTTTATATGTGTCTATACACTTTTTATCATACCAACCTGGACAGATTTAGGAGAGAATGTTGGGATGGTCAGCTGCACATTGTGGAGTACGTGGTACCCTTTCAAGGCTCTTGAGCAGCCTGTGAGTATGTCTGAGAGATGGGTCCCTCTTGAGCCAACCAAACCTGAGGTTGAACAGGATGTCCTAGTACTTGCCACTTGGGAAACGAACGCTGGTTTCAAGTATCCGTTCCAGACTTCAGGAACTGATTTACGGTGTAGCTCTTTCTCAACGAGTAGCTCAGTATAGCCTGATACAGACAAGGTATAGCAGAGATTTACTTATTTTAAAATGACGGGTGATTCTCCCATGTAACACTGGGGGGGTCAAGTAATACACATGTGATTTACTTACCTCCATATGTATTCCTTATTTGCATAATTATAAAACAATGTGAGTATGGGTGTTATGTACAAAGCAGGGGATTAGCAATGCACTAAATATGATCCCTACTTTCCAGCATTTAAGTTAAAAGCAGAGGGAAGAGAGTGACATTAATAAGTACTCAGTTTCATTTAGAGCGATGATAGCTTTGCCCCTTCAAGCTCTTTGAAATCTCCCAAAACAGCAAAGAAAATATAAACATAAAGCCCAAGTCCAGAGTCACAGGAAGAAACCAAAACATGCACATCTCGGACAAAAGCCATTGAAACATAATCTTCCTAAATGAATGGCATGAGTAGATGCTCTTGTCTGCAATAATGAGTCAAGTGCAGAAGCCAGTGCGAGGCATCCTTCTGGGTTTAGGAGAAAAGAGAAGCTCAAGAGACAAGAATAAATCGGTAGTCACACAGACTACACATACACACATACACACACACACACACACACACACACACACACACACACGTGGGCACGCACATGCCCGGATACACACTCACAACATATTTGCAGGAAGTAGTTTCGAAGGAAAAACCATCTGCATTGGAAGCAGCCTACTTCGGCCAAGCTCTGGTGACCAGGTGAAAGTCTGAATCCTACATGAACTCATTCACATGCACAAACCTGAGAAATCAGGAACCAGGGAGAGTCCCCACTGGCCTGAAACTGTCCTGGAAGCTCCCCCACTGAAATTTTCTTAAAATAGGCAGTCCAGGAAAAAAAAAAAAAAAAAAAAACTCGTCACATTCAAAAGTGAGTAAGAGTGTTCTAAAAAAAATTATACAGAGATGCCACAAAAAGTTGAGTTTAAAAAAAAAAAAAACTGGGAAGATAAATGACAAAAAAAAAAAAAAAAATGCACCCCTGAAAAAAATGTTGCCATAAACAGGCGATCATTGGGACCCAGAATATTGCCATGAATTTTCAAAACTTAAAGAATCAAAATTATCCAATAAGAGCACAAAGCGGGAACAAAGAACTAGAAGAACCATGAGAAAATCATACGAAGAAATAATATCGTTAACGGGTGGAACTCAAGAAAGAAGTAAAACAGAACAGGAAATCTTGACCTAAACGAAGATTACAGTGGAAGAAGCAGAAGGGAGAAAAGAAACTGCTGGAAACGCAGTGATACAAGTAAAGCACAACAGTGAGAAAAACATTCATTCATTCTGAGAAACGAAAACAAAAATTTTAAACAATATTTTTATTTTAACTAAAAAAGCAGACGAATCACATGCTGTATAGTTAAAATTGTCACGGAAGCAGAGAACTTAAATGAAGGACTACATTAAAAGTATATTTAAAAATATAAACAGAAAAAGCCTCGAATCTACCATGACTGGGAGGGGGTGTTATTTCCTCACTGAGAGAAGGGGGATGAGTCAAGGGATACGAGATGAACATCATTATATATTCTAGTAAAATTACTTCATTCTATAGACAAATCATGATTTTGCCAGCCTGATAAAAAGATCAAGTCACCTATTAGGGAGAGGGGGAAAAAATCAGGTGGCCTCAGATTTCCCCAGAGCATTACTCAACCTAAGAGGAACCCTCGTAAAATAATCCCCATGAAGTTCTCAAAGAATGCAATGTGGGGCAAGGTAGTGAAACCAGCCAAGCTATCATTCACCTATGAAAGCTATAGATGAATTTGTTTCCTATGAGGGAAAACTACTAGAAGAGCCAAGCGACAAACAGAGAAACTACATTGAAATAACAGGTGCTGGATATTTAATCCATTTAACTATTTGACTATGATTAAAGAAAACACTCCATAAGCAAAGGTAAATGGCTTACACCCTGACAATATAAAAGATAACAAAATAATGAGTTTTGGAGAAGGAAAAGAGAAAGGAAATTATAGAAGATACTAATTTCTTCATCAGTTATAAGCTGAAAGTCAAGAAATAGTGCTAACAGAGTTCTGAGTAGAAAAGTCAACACTACAAAAAATAACGTAGTAATCCAATAAAACTAAATGAGGAAGATGATGGAAAAGACACAAAAAACACTGATTTCAATATCGTTCATAATAACTGAAAGTTAAAGGTTATCACTAGAAAGTAACAACCTGTGTTCTAGTAACAACTAAAGAACACAAGTATAAAACTTCCAAATTATGAGGAAAAAATACAAATATAGAACAAAAACAATAACTATAAATGACTTACTCAAAAGAGCTTATACAGGAAAAGATTTTTTTCAAAAAACATTAAAAACAGAAATTAATATGTAATATTATGACAAAACAAGTCAAAGTCTGCCTATCTGTCATATTAATAATGATGTGGTGAAATACACTTATTCAAAGAAAACAACCCAAACAACCATTTGTTTAATGGTTAAAAAGAACAAAGCACCCTCACAATTCCAGCAGCTCTTTTTGCAAAAATTGACAGACTGACCCCAAAATTGGCATGGGACTGTAAGGGACCCAGAATAGCCAAACCAATCTTGAAAAAAAAAAAAAAAAAAGTTAAAGGACTCACAGTTCCTGATTTCAACACTTTAATAATCAACAGAACGTAATGATAGAAATAAAGATCAATGAGATAAAACTGACACTCCAGAAATAACCTGCCATTGATCAGTTTTATGGTCAACTGATTTTTGGAAGGGGTGCCAAGACAACTCAATGGGGAAAGAAGAATCTTTTCAATAAATGGTGCTGGGAGCAACTGTATATCCACATGCAAATAAATGAAGTTGGACCCCTACCTCACACCATATACAAAAATTAACTGCAAATGAGTCACACCTAAATGTAAGAGTTAAAACAATAAACTCTTTGAGAAAAAAACATAGCAGTAAACCTTGGGTTAAGCAATGGTTTCTTAGATATGACACCAAAAGCACAAGAAACAAAAGAAAAATAAGTAAATTAGACTTCATCAAAGTGAGTAGATATTGTGCTTTACAGGACAACATCAAGAAAGTAAAAAAGGTAATCCACAGAATGGGAGAAAGTATTTGCAAATATTTGTAAACATCTATTAAGGGACTTGTATCAAGAATTTATATGGAACTCTTACAAGTGAATGATAAAAAGACAACCCATATTTTTAAGTGGGCAAATGATTTGAGATTGGAATACATAGTTTTTTGATGAATATGTACAAATGGCACATAAGCACATGAAAAGATGCTCTGCATCATTAGTCACTGGAGAAATGCAAATCAAAGCCACAAGGAGAAACCACCCCATGCCCCCTGGGAGGGCTTTAATCAAAAAGATTGACAATAACAACTGTTGGCAAGGATGCAGGAAATTGGAACCCTCCAAGCATTGCTGGTGGGAATGCAAAATGGTGCAGCCACTTTGAAAAAGAGTTTGGCAGTTCCTCAAAAAGTTAAATATAGAGTTATCATTTGACCTAGCAGTTCTACTGCTAGGTATGTATCCCCGAGAAGCAAAACCTTATGTCCTACCAAAACTTGTACAGAAATGTTAATAGTGGCATTATTCCTAAGAGTCAACTAGTGGAAATCACTCAAATTCTCATCACCTAATGAACTGATAAACACGTCATTCCTTTCCATACGGCGGACTGTTATCCAGACATACAAACAAATGAAGAACCTACAGGCACTCCGCATGGATAAACCTTGAAAACATTACAGATTGAAGGGAACTCAACGCAAAAAGCCACATATTGTGAGATTCCATTTCTAGGAAATACCCAGAACAGGTCAATCCAGACAGACAGAAAGAGTATTCATCATCGCTGGGGCCTGGGAGGAGGAAGGACTAGGGAGTGAGTGCTGAAAGGAATGTGGGTTCTTTGGGGGGTGATGAAAACGTTCTGGAAGTATAGTGTGTCGATGGTTGCCCAACTTGGCGGCTATACAAGAAGTCACTGCGTTGAACACGTGAAAAGAGGAAGCTTTACGGTATATGGGTTATTTCTCAACAAAGCTTCTATGAGGAAAAAAAAAGAAGAAGCCATTTCTACATAATTTTCAGAAGGCATCTATAAAAAAGGAAAGAAGAAATGCAAAGCAGCGTCTGTACCATGCGTGTAAAGTAGATGGATAAACAGATACTGATAGAAGTGGGAAGGCATCCAACTTTTCAGTCTATGCTCTTTTGTGCTTCTTCTTGTTTGTACTATGTGCAGATATCATATCTGTTAAAATAATAAGAATTCAGTAACTCACTCTAAGGAGTGAGGGGAGGATTCCAGGTGGAAAGGTAACCCAGTGTAACTCTGCAAAGATTTGCGACTTCATTTGGTGAGAGTCCAGGACATTTTAAAATGACAGAGAGAACCAGAAGAGCAAGGAGGTAAAGATTCGCAGGCTGTGTTCGTGTCAGGTCGAACTGTGGGACTTCGTAGACGAGGCAGGTCTTTGGAAATGTAAGCATGTCAGCCTTCACTACTAAACACAGCAATGACATTTAACAATGGCTCTATTACTCACTTAAGTAAGGAAGGAAAAGAACAGGAAAACCATATCCCAAGCATTGTCTTTCATGTGTAAGCATACTATATGGAGCATCAAAAGTAATGATTATCCTCGTTCAATGTTTTCTATCGCATGTTACCTTTTAGACAAAAGCTGTAAATATGAAACCAGAGGCCTCGGATTCTCTCCCAATTCCTCCCTCCCTCTTCGTCCAGCCTTCTTGCCCTCCGTACTTTTCAGCTACCAGAAAGAGAAAAAGGGAAGGAAAAAGGAAGGGAAGAGAGGAAAGAGAAGAAACTTCCAAAGCCCGTGAATGTGGGAAGACCTCGGAGCTCAGCACCACACTCATGCATCAGAAAGTAACTACTGGTCAAGGCCTCGGCAGAGTTCTGGGGCACCAAGTGCTGAGAGACAACAGCAAATGCGTCCGGAGCTGCTGCTTCCATCCGTCACCAGGTGTCGACGACATAACCGTTGTAGAAAGTGTTAGTAGTCCTCCTAACATCAGTTTCAATACGCAGGCTACCACACTTGGGAGCATTAAGATTTTCTGCCGAGGGTTCCAACGGGGCCTTAGAGATGCATTCTTGCACTCCCAAATCCAAGCCTGGACAACTTACATCTGTTAAAACATGGAGGTCCTTTGACCCATTATTCCCATTCTAGATATTTGTCTTAGAAAAATGTCAGTGTCTGTGCAAAATAATTCATATATGAAGATGCCAGTTGTACCATCATTTTCACAAAAACAGAAAAAACTAATTGCCTATTACTATCGAGGTGAGTAGCCAAGTAGTGATGCGCCCATGTTGTGAAACACAACATGGCATTTCTCAAAAGAGTGACCTGGGCCTGCAGACGCGCATGTGGACAGTTTCCCAAGACGTATCGACAACAGGAAAAAACCAAGCTGCACAAAGAGGTGTAGAGTGAGATGTTTATTCAAAACACTATCCCTATTCATATTGGACTATAAATGGCCCAGAAAAGGAAAGAAAGGTTTCAGACCCCATTGATAATGGTTGCCGAGGGTAAAGAGATAGGGAAAATAATCGAAATTGAAGTAATTGATTTTTTTTTCTTTAGTGTTTGATTTTTTTTTTTTATAACCAACATGGCTTTCTGTATTACTTGTATCATAAAAAAACACAGTAACCCACTGACTTCACAAATTTTTTTTAAAAAGACAAAACACATAAAGAAGAAAATTAAATTGACTTTAATCCTTTGCTCAGAAATATCCACAGTTAGTATTTGAATACGGTTTCTTACAGCATTCTGCGACCTTTTTATTATAGAGTGTTCAAGGGATTTAGAACTTCAAAATCCCCAGCACAGAGCATAAGCTGACAATGGAGAGCAAGGGTTGTAGCCTCAAGTTACATTTCTATTAAAAATCAACCCCACACTGCATGTGCACAGCCATTACAATGAAGTTTTAAAAACTGATATCAAAGAAAATAAGAGAAATGAAATGCCCTGGGGACCTAAAACAGTCTGTTCTGTGGGCTTTTGACTGCTGCAGCCTTTACATTATCCATTTTAAAATATCCTGCAATTGTGTTAGGTCGCTTTTATAATTCCAATAGATCTTGATCATCTTCTGAGTTCTTTGAGGAGCAAAGTATTTTAAAAATGAATTTCACACCTGTTTATAATAGTTCTCATCTGCACTATAACCTCTGTAAAGAAACACATACAATCCCTCAACACCCCAAACCAAGGTCTAACAAACACGCCCATGCTGCAATATGAGAGGGGTCCCTAACAATCACCAGGCAGAGTGAGGGGAGCTGAGAAAAAGACCACCATACCCCATACCCCAGTGATAAACCCAGCTGTATCTACTCAGGGGTTCCCGCCGAGGAAACACAGGTGGGATGACTTACTTCTCCCATCATCTGCTTCAAAGAGACAGGGTCTGTATCAAACTCACAATCAGGCAGCACTATGGAGCATTTTCTTGGTGGCTACAGGAGTGTGAGCATCACCACCCCCCAAGCTGGTGTGAAGGAGTAGCAAGAGTAGCACTTGCTGGAGAAAGATAGAAAAACCCCAGAAGTACATGCTGGGTATGTTTCTCAACTCCTCTACGAGTTCCACATACCAGAGAGTAGACATCATTGTGTTTCAACAGGGGAGAGTTGAAACAGGCAAATAAATGGGAAAGAGGTGAAATAAAGAAAAATTAAAAACATAGAAGAAGAGTTAAAATCGTCATTGGAGAGAGTAAATGCCAAAACTGGTGGTGCAGAAAATTGAATCAGTATAGTGGGGGAAAAAAAAAGAAACTAGAGAATTATTCTCAGACTTAAAAGAAAGGGATGAATAGACTAAAATAATAAAAGATAAAATGACATATAGAAGATTGAGGAATGATGTTCTAACATTAACATGATTGAGATCCCTGAAGGATATACCACACCAAATAAAAAAATAATTACCTAAAATACAGTAAAAGAAAGTTTCTCTTAGATCAGCCATTCTCAAAATGTGGACTGCCAACTTTGGGGGTCCCAGGACATTTCCAGAGAATCTGAAAACTTGAGACAATTTGCATAATAACACAATGACATTATTTGTTCTCTGTCAGGGAGTTGCTATTTGCACCAACAGCACAGAAGGCTCAGTAGGTAAAACTCTAGTGCCCAAGCTTGAGAAAGCACCAGGGCAGTGGTACCAAACTGTATTACCAGCCATCATATTCTCTCCCACCATGCCACCATGCATCTGTTTGTTTTTTTTTTTTTAAATGCCAGTTTCATTTAAGAATGTCTTTGCTGTAACAGTACAAGTAGCAACGTTATGAAATCCTGGCCCTTTTATATTCTGAGCATTACACTATGGTACTGAGCCACCAAGACATCCCGGGGGTGCACATCCCCCAGTATTCACATTCCTGTATAGTTCCCCCCCACCCCCGTCAAATAGGGTCAACCTTGTAACCAAAAGGATATTGCAGAAATAATAGTACGTAACTTCCAAGGCTAAGTCATGAAGATATCATGCCTCCCTTCTTGCTGTCCTAGATCACTCCCTCCAGGGAGGCAGCTGCCATGTTGTGAAGACACACAAGAAGCCCTCTAGAGAGGTGTTCATGGAGAGGTTACTGCCAGGAACCAGCACAGACCAGCCAGGCATGTGAAAGTGCCATCTTGGAAGAGGATCTTCCTGCCCCGGTCCAGCCTTCAGATGACACAGCCCCAGCCAATATTTTGACTGACACTTCATGAGAGCCCAGGAGGCAGAATCACTGAGTGAGGCTTGTCCTAGATTCCTGACCCATAGCAACTGTGTGAGATACTAAACGTTTATGTTTGTGCTCTGCCACTAAGTTTGGGAATAATGTGTTATACCCTCACTGAACAAAGAAAGCAAGGCCAGTACACGGGAAGCCCTGCATCACCCAGAGAAACACGATGATTGCTCCAAGAGAACTGCTGGCAGACTAGGCACTTCATTTCGTAGAATAGCGTTTTTACTGAGGAAGTCACTGATACCTGAGAGTTAACTCAGAAGCAGGCCCATGGCAAACTTTCTCTCAAAAATGAGCAAAGTGAACCTGTCACTTCAGAGACAACTGACAGCCTTTGTTGCCAGGGATAAAATTTGGACTTTTAGAAGGTAATTCGAATTTTGGGAGATTTCTATCTGCCACTGCGAGTCTGACAGTCTGCTAACACATTAAGTCTTTTCCAACAAGATGGTAGCTAAGTAATTAATATGATTTTTAATATGGCATAAGGAAATGTGTCAGCATTTGAAAGATCTACAATATTCAGCAAATTAACATTTTCCAAATGGCCAATGAATGATATCACAAAAGATGCATTTGAAATGCAAAACAGACAAGTGGATTTTAATGTAACCGGGGCTGATGGGCTCACTGAGAATATTTTCAGAGCCAACGTTGGAGCTCACCTTTAAGGAACTACCTCTTGCCAAGTTTTGGCATAGTATCAAAGAAAAATATCTGTAACTAACCAAAAATCTCTAAAAATGCTCCTCTCTTCACCAGCTACATAACCACATGTTGCCAGATTTTCTTCATCTACTTCAATAGAAACAACATAATGCAGCAAAGTGGGTGAAGAAATAAATCTGAGAATTTACCTGATTTTGGTTATTCCCACTGAAAGAGATCTGCAAAAATATAAGGCAATGCCTCTCTTCTCATTGAGGATTTTTTTGTTCTGGAAAATACAGATAGTCTTAGTAAAAAATGTGTGGTGTTTATGCTAAAACTCAATGAGTTTATTATTATATTTTAGATTAATATTTTTTAATTCTCAGTTTTTAATTTATAACACAGCCAATAATTGGTAAATATGTACCATGTGGACAAAAGTGGGCAGGAGAAGGTCCTCAAAAATTGCTAAATCTGAGACCAAAAATTAGAGAACTGCCTTATACATGGAAGAAGATGCATGTGCCTGGCTGAAGGGGTCGCCTTTCTGTGTGTGACTCAGAGTCAGTAGGATTGGCCGGAGGAACAAAAGCCTCCAAGATCACAGTGGCTTACAGCAAGATTCTTGCTCACGCTGTAAGTTCCCAATAACGCAACAGTTACATAGGAAACTTCTAGTCATCACGGCCGAGGGAAAGGAGGGCCTGGCAAAGCGTGACTGGGCCTCACCACTCCCGCCTGGTAGGAGCACGTGCTCTTGAGTGAAGCAAGTCACAGGGACACACCTTGACCTGAAGAAAGGCAGACCCTTCCTCCTGCCTGGGCACCAAATGCAAGAGTTGTGAGAGAGCGTCTGACCCCACATGTCAGATGAAAGTCGAGTCAAGGAATTCACAACCCACCTATATGGCTTTAACATCAGGAACAAAGAAAGCAAGGCCAGTACACATACAGAGAGAGAAAGGGTTCCCTGAAAAAGGAAGCAGCCAGTCTGGCTTCAGTCTCTCCTGCAATGCTGAACACCAGAAGTCAATGGACTAAAAACCACAGAGATGTAAGCAGTAAGTGATGTGACCCAAGAATTATCTTGGTCAGATTTCAAGGCCACAGAAAACCCTCCGAGATGTTCAAGGGCAACGAAATCCACCACCCTGGAACGCAATCTCAAAGGCACTTTCCAACTGACCGAGGAAGGACCAACAGCAAGAGCCGAGAAATGGGCAAACCGTGTTGTCAGTGAAATGGTCGTGAACCCTAAAACCACCTAAACGGAGACGAGACCAAACGCTTCTCATCAATCTGGCCGTGAAATGGAAGACAGATAACAAAAATTATTCTTGCAGAGGAAAGAGGATATAGGAAGTAAAACTTGAATAATATCAATCAAGACCCAAAATTTCAGATCATAGAAAGAAAGATTAACAAGGGGGGATATAAGGCAGTAGAGTTAAAGTTTTTAAATTTCTATTTCTGAAACCAGAGATCACTTCCTTCTTGAGTCTGGTATGGGTGAAATAGAGGTTGAAAGTTTAAAAAAAATTAATCTTAATTAGTCACAGAAACCAAAATTACGGGTATAAATGCAGATACTCAGAGATCGATACCTATACATTTTTCAAATGATACAGAAGATGAACATAAAAGCTTTAAAACAGAAAATAAAGGGGAGAGGGCCAGATATTATCAACTAGGATGATGTTTGAAACTAAGCCAAAGTCTTCTAAAATGGGAGCGAGTCTGTAATGGAAAATCACACCTGCTGTTTTTAAAGGCGTTCCTAAACCATGGTAGGAAAAATTAAGAGCAAAATGAGAAGCGACGCACATCGAGCAAAAACGGTCAAGGTATCAACTTATTTTACACCAAATAAAGTTCAAGAAAATAAAAGACACAATAGACTCCAGAGATGGTTATTTTATCTTGATAAAAATCACAATTTACAGTGAGAAAGTAGCCACAGTGAGTTTTTACGTCTTGAATAACCTTGCGTCCACGCACCTGTAGGAAGTATGAATTAGATAGAGAAAGGAACAGAAGCAGAAGGGACGGGAAGTCCGGCCTCAGGCCGTGGGGGATCAGGAAGGCACACACTTAAGGACACAGAAATAGGGGGACAATTTTTAAATTAATATGTAAGAGAACAAGAGAATTTGATGCTTGGACTACATCTTTTCTAAAATTCATGAAACATAAAATTGATCATATCATTGGCAAGAAAAGAAGTTCAGTAAATTTCAAACAGCAGAACTTATATGGGCCGTATTTGCATATAAAGCTCCCGTGAGATTAAAAATTAATCTTAAAAGGTTGGAAATTTGACTGAGTGCCACGTAAAAAAGGATAACTATTAAAATAAGCAATCAAAAATGGCCTCTTTTAGAAAATCAATTACTACAATTCATAATATCAATGGTTCATAAAGAAAAACGAATCTTATTTTTTAAATACACACTGAGATAGAATGTGATAAAAATAAAATGACAGTTCTAACATAAAAAATGTACATATTCTTAGAAAGAAAAGAAACATTGTTTATTTTTTAACCCACTGAGCCACCCAGGTGCCCCATCAACATTATTTTTTAAATGTCGACTTGAACGAAAGAAAAATATCACAACGACAGCAAAACTCTAGAAAAGTGAGGACCACGACAAGTACAGGCGTGTCCCCCCGCCAAGGGATTACCTAGTCAACTAGCCCAAAATGTATATAAAAAAGTAAATACAATTGTTCTGTGATCCAGCAGTTCCACCGGTAGATATATGCCCAAAGGAATGCAAGGGAGACAAGCTCATCCTGTCACCGGTTTCTCACTAAGGCCAAACGGTGGAAACACCTGAGAGTTATAGATCAGCCGCAGAAAGAAATGGAATCCATCCATGCTGCAACCCGGGTCAAGTTTGAAAACGCAGAATAAAGTGCACCAGACCCTGAAGGTCAAAAATTGTGTGACCTCACCTCACCGGGGAGCAGCTGTGGGCGGGAAGGAGAAGTGGGGACTTACTCTGCAGCTCGGCTGTCTGGGGTAAGGAGAAAGTTCTGGAAATGTACGGTGGTGGTCTCAGGACACGGGGAATATACTCAGTGTCACCGAGTTCTACACCTAAATAGGGTTCAGACGGCAAACGTCATGTTTATGTATACTACACCATGGTAACAGATGCAAAGAGAATTAAATATAGAAGAAGAAAAATTATGATGACTGCCTACAGCTGAAGCTGCTACAATAGTCTACCTGGAAAATAAAAGAGAGTAACCGGAAAAATCACTAGAACATACTAGAGTTTAATGAAGAGACTAATTACAAAATAAACAAGCAAAATTTAATAGTTTCCCATATACCAAGACTTACAGATTTACGTATAACATATAATTTATAATACGTATAAAATGTATTAAAAGATTCTGGTTTTAAGAAAAAGTTTAAAAATATAAAATATTCATGAAAAAAAAAAACCCTAAAACATCTTGTAGGAAGAAAGCTCCCAGCTTTATTGAAGGGCTGAGAAAGAACATCTGAAAATGGACAGACATATCGTGTCCCCAGATGGGAGGGCCTGATACTGTAAACATGCTGATTATCACCAAGTTAATCAAGAAGTACAACCAGGGGCCCCTGCGTGGCTCAGTCAGTCAAGCGTCTGCCTTCAGCTCAGGTCATGATCCCAGAGTCCGGGGATCAAGTCCTGGGATCGAGTCCCGCACTGGGCTCCTCGCTCAGCGGGGAGCCTGCGTCTCCCTGTGCCTCTGCTCCCGCTCTCACTCTCTCAAATAAACAAATCTTCAAAAAAAGAAGAAGAAGAAGAACAACAACAACAACAACAACAACAACAACTAAATCTCTCTCAGAACTTTTAACTTAACAAAAAATCCACAAATGCATCTGGAAGAATAAATGTATTAAAGTCACTAGAGTAGGAAAAAAGGTACAACAATGGAAAACAGGTTACTAGTCCTAAGATGGGCCCATGGGCCGATTCGCTGCACGCGCACGTAACAGAAAGCACCCAGCACATGCTGTGTGCCCTGTGCTAGGACACAGTGATGAACACGACAGACAAGGTCCCTGCCCTCACGGCCAGTGGGAGGAGGCCATGTAGTAAATCCGGCCGGAAAACACTTCGCTCTTTTCCCTGCTCCTGTCCTGGGCGCCCTGGCCGTTGGCTCTGCAGCTCGGGGTGCGGAAAGACAAACTGACAAGAGGAAAACAGCCCATTAGCACGGGCACCAGGCAGACTCTACGCGGGTGAACTCGGTGCGGAGTAACTTGGAGGAGTGGTTACAACTGGAGGTTTATACAGCGTTTTAACAAGGGACAGTAAATCGGCAGGGAAGGGGCAAGACAAAGGAAAGGGGTCTAGGCATTCAGATGGCACGTTCAGAGGCACCCTGTGGGAAGGTAAGCATATGGGGAAACTACCAGAAGGTGAGCATTGCTTCGGTGAAGTTCGTCCTCTGGACCTTTCCCCACGTGTCGATCACGTCTGGCGTCCTGGGGAGCCCTGCCCTTCCCGGGACAGGAAAGGGAGAGACATCTTCGCAAATCCGTGCCCCGCTGGGAGGCAAGGAGGGAGACAAAGCTCTTCTTGTGTCTGCTTCTTTTCAGTTAGTTGCCTTTGGCTTAAAATAAACTTCATGCTCAAGTGGATACTTGGGGTGGGGCGTTTCGACACCCAGGGGGGGAGAGAGAGTAGCAGTGAGCCCCGTGGAGGGGAGAAGCAGAATAAGATGCCCAGAGCTGGGATCTTATTCCCAGGGATCATCCCCTCCAGAAAAGACCATCAAGGACCCCGAAGGTTGATCGTGTAACAGGTGAGATTTAGAGTGCGGAATCGGCTGTGAGGACAGTCCGCTGAGGGCATCCCCCCGAACAGAGCAGCGTGCACAAAGGTCCTGAAACAGGAGGGTTGAGGGGCGTCTGCGTGGTGGCCGGCCAGAGGAGAGATGGAGAGATGCCCACCGCTGTTTGGTCAGCAAGAGATTTTATTTGGGAAAGGAGTGTATTTTCTCACGGGGAAGTACTTCGGTAAGGATTATATTTTATTTAGATGGAAAGGACAGATCTGAAAGATGGGTCTGCACGATCCAAAGGGCATATGGCAAAGCATCAGGCCAGCCGCTGTGTGAAGAATGACCGTGGGGGTCCAGGGAGTAGTTGGGGCACTGCGGTGACGCAGGAAGAAACCAGTGACGGCACGTGCAGCCCCGGTGACAGAGGGGTGGAGAAAACTAACTTGTGGTACGGGACGGGAGAAAGTTCTCCGGAATAGACCCGAACGTACGTAGAAATTGACTACATGATAAATACTAGTGTTTCAAATCAGTGAAGACAGAATAAATCCTATAACAAATAATTTCGATAGGGTAAGCTCTTCTTTTGGGTAAAAATTCAGTCGCGACCGTATCTCAAGTCTTACACCAAAATAAATTCGACGTAATGGAAAATGTCAGTGGGAGGTGTGGCTTCGCCATGGTTTTCGGGAGGGGAAGAAGGCGTTGCGGGAGCTTCCAGCCCTTCAGAACAACACACAAGAGGAAAGGGACCGATAAGAGAATGAAGCTGTGCCTTGTCGTGCTCCTCCGGGCTCCTCTTGGCTGTTCCTCCGAATCTCCTTGCTTCCGATGACTTAGCATTGAAGGAAGATAGTCAGCTGTTGGGGAGAATGTCCCTCGATTTTGATCTGTCTCTTACTCTCATGACCAGAAGGGGCTTCTCGCTCAGGGAGGAAGAGCACGGAGGCGAGGTGTCACTTATACTGAATCCAGTTACTACATCCCGGCAGCTTCTGATGCAAACCGGGATCGCCTGGCGGGGGTGGTGTTTGCCCGGGTTCCCCACTGCGAAGTCACTCCTTCTCCCTGTCTCCCTGCGGTCCCCTTGGGAAGGGAGTGACTCCGCGTGGCCGTGAGTAAGGAGCGGCGAGTTGGGCTCCACCTCCACGATCGCCCAGCGCCCCGCTCCGCGTGGAGAGCTGTCTACTCTCCCCCATGTATTTATTTATTCAGTCATTATTTATATCACTACAGACTGGTGGATACTTGTTTTACACTCGGGCTTCTAATCTAAATACTACTTTATTTATTTCGTTGCTCAGATCGTTCCTGCTTTGGCCCCTGGCAGGGCTACCATTGGCCCTGGGACCTTTGATGCTTCCCGTCTCTTCCTTCTTCGAGCACTTCTGAACTCACAGGCACCGCGAGATGCTTCCAAGGCTCATCTTCTTTCTTATTCCCTGCGCCCGACGTAAAATCAGTCACTTCCCCAAGGACCCTTGGTTCCTGGAGTAGGAGAATTGAATCTGAAATCAAGATCCAGACACCAGGTGTTAATTACAATCTTTTACAAATCTGATAGGATTTAGGGCTGTCAAGGATGTGTTAAGAAAAAAAAAAAAACTGACCCTTTCATCCATTACCGATGAAGGACCAAATGATACAATTTTTCTGGGAAAGTAAATTTTCAATGTGTATACAGCCTGAAGAGTTTTTACACAAATTTGGTTTTTGTTTTCTCACATTTGACGCTCTACGTTACGTGCAAAGATGTTCTGCCATATCATGTGTAAGAGCAAAATATTAGAAAAGCCAAACCACATGAAATGATGAAATGAAGGAATGAGAATAAATTATTCAGACACGATGACTAAGGAAATAGATACGCGCACAGGTGTCGTGGGGGGATGCTTTCACGTGAACGAGGACTAGTGACCGTGCGTGTGTGTTTGTGTGTGTGTTGGAATACACAATTTGTTTGTAAGGAAACGTCTTTTAAAATGGAAGGAAAATTTCTAAAATATTAATAGTGATGGCCTCTGAATGGCAGGATTAGGTCACTTTTATTCTGTTTCTTCATATTTTTTTTCTGTTTTTCCGATATTCTTTTAAAAGTTGGTACTTACTTTTGAGAGCTATATGACGTGGACGTCTAAGTGATTCCTGTTGGCTGCTGGATTTCATGGACGGCCGGTTTGTCCCTTCACTGGGTGACGCTGTGATTTTTTGGCAGTAGGTTCCTCACCAGCAGGAGGAGAGGAGGGCCTTACCCAGGACCCGAACCCACCGTCCCCATGTCACACAGCAGACTGGGAGCAAAACTTGAACTTCATGGAGCAAGGGACTCTGGTGTGAGACGGGACTGGAGGCCAGACGCTAGAAGCCTCTGGACGGACGGGCCCTGTCACCGTCCCCTTGGCCATGCTAACCCCGGAGAAGCACACCTTCCTGCGACCTCGGGAGACCTGAGGAAAGGAACCAAAGGTCTCCGCGCATCACAGGGAGCCGGGTGTGTTGAGATTACAAAGTCAAGCAAACTTGGCTTTCAGACGTTGCCAAGGCGGGTAATTAACACGCGCGGGGCTTTGAGTTCTGGATTTGTTTTTCTCCTCTGTGGATCTGGGTTTGTTTTGGTGGAGAAGTAAGTAATAATTCTGGGTCGTCTTCCCCAGCTACAGCACTGGGTCATGTGACTCGAAGTTTTACCAGAAGCCGCGCTCTGATTCTGTAAAGTTGCCAAGGCAGCACCAGCTGCTTAGGGTGTCACGTGACCGAGGGGACACAGACTGATTTTAGAAGCCTAGAATTATCACTCAATCTGCTCACCAAAATCCCAAAACAGCCAAGATGGCCCCAAGCCCAGGGAAAAGCTTCATAAATGCCGCTCTGTAAAAATGACGCTGGCGGTGAGGTCTGTATTGTCCTCTGAAGTCTTCAAGTCACACAGGGAACACACGGCCAAGCCCGTTGTCCCCCTGGACATGCAGGACAGACCTGCTGGCCCGTTACCTGTCAGTCTCCCCCAACCCTGCAGGGGTGCCCAGAATTTTTGAGTCTTTGTTAAATGGCCTTGAAAATTAAGATCTATTTTTATTTAAGTTAAATTGGATCTCAGATAGTTCTCATCCAGGAGATGCTGAAGATGAAGAGTAAAAATGATACTTTTCGACTAGAATATATAATTACACCAGAATGGGGAAAACACACACACACACATGCAGTAATTGTTTCAGTATTTTTATGGTAACAAACAACAGTCCATGGACCATGGGAGGAGTCTGAATTTTAGAGGTTCCCAGAGAGAATTAATGACATTAATGACAGAGACCTATAACCTAATTCTAAACTGACCCCTTGCCAGGCACTTAGAAGCAGGGAAACTGGTCTCCATCGCTCGCCATCCCCGCTTAGAGAACAGACAGATTAGAACAGAGAGAGAGCAAAGACGGGCCTCGGTGCAAAATATAATACTTGACCATATCACGTTACCCAAGCTTTACACTTTTTTGTTCTCAAAACACTCACTTTTAAATTAGATGATCGCATTGAAGAGGATGCTTCTGCTGACAAAACGGGCGAGATGATCGCCGAGGGAAAATATATCCAGAGGATACATATTCCTTGTGAACAGAAAGACTTCTCGGCTCTTTATATTTAATTTTGCAAAGATGGATAATGGAGCGCGCACTGTGTGCAGGGGTGTGCGAGGCTCTACGGGGACGCCCACGTGAACACAGTGTCCTTCCCTCCAAGGACATGAGATAAAGGGACAAATAGCCAGACCAAGATAAAAAGAAGCAAAACTGAAAGCAACAGGACCGTTGGATTACAGGAATGGCGAAGGTCTCCCTGGCTGGAAGGACCAGGGATGCTTCATGGACCAAGTCGTGTTTGGAGCCAAGCCGGCAGGGCGGGGAAGACTTCCCGCTGGGTGGGGAACGGCGTGCTGAGGCAGAGCCCCGGGGGGTGAAGGTGGAGGAAATCGGTCAGGAGCTCAGGTGGGAAGCAGGCAGGAAACATATATGCAAGGAAGTCATTGGAAGAGAGTCTCAGGATAGAAAGGAGGTGGGACCAGGTCCTGGAAGAAGGTGAAGGTCCTTCGGAGGTTCTGGATGTTCTTCTGAGAGCAAACACAGCGCGTGGCCGCGAGAGGGACACGTGGGCTAACGGGAGTTTGGAGAACGTCCACTGCATGCAGCCTCCCCAGAGGGGTGGGAGTCGTGTCTGGGGGCTCGTCAAGTCACGTACGCGGGAGGCACTGGAAATGGGGACTGGGTGAGTCCGCAGGGAGGGAGAGACCTTAAGATCCACATGGGGGGGGGGGGGGGCGTGCCCAGCAGGATCTGTGCCCAGCTGGGTGCTCGCGGGTGGAGGGCGCGCCCGGGACACCACCAGCAAGAGCTCCCACAAGACGAGCCGCTCTCCGTCCTCCCTCCCAGCCAAGTCTGGCTCTGTCTCTTGGGCTTCTTCCTCTTCCCGACCTTCCATGGGGGGTTGTGTGTGTGCGTGTGTACCCGTGCGCCCAGCGCGCACGTCCCTCTATCTGTCTGATCAGAACCGGAAGGCCAGAAAGAGGAGAAAGAGATGTGAGAGGGCCAGGGCATCGTCAGAGAGCCTAGAGGAGAACTGGGGACCCAAAGTGAACACTAAGGCAGGCGTTCCAACTGGGATCCCTTCTGACGCAGGACAGAGTGAAGACCAGATTCCCTTTAAATGATGTTTCCCTGATGATGTGCAATCCTGGAGGCCAGACTCGGGGACTGAAACGGCGATCGTGGCTCCAAGAGGGTTGCGCGCGCCACAGGCCGTGGTGGGTTTGGTTGGTTCCGAGGACGGCAAGGAAGGGAGAGGTTTTCAGTTGAAGTCATGACTTTTCATGTTAAAGGGAAAGGCCCAGGTCGCAACGTGCAGGAGGCATCGTCACCGTGCAGGGACTGCCCTGTGATCCCTGACTACCGTGGAAAGGGACCCGGTCGCTCCGCGCTGACCGCCGGTGGCTTCAGCAAACACAGTGAATGAGCGGAACTTCGATCCTTGACGGAACTGCACGTTAGCTCTTGGAGTGTTTTACTCTGCTACAAACCGTGCACGTACGTCGTGACGTCCCATCTGCACCCACGTCCGGACTGTGCAGACACATACAGTGCCCTGTAAGTCATCTTATCGAACAACTAAAGTGGATTTTCGGGGCCCGGTTTTACCCAGCTTCTCTGAGTGATCATCTAGACCATATGAATGTCAAGTTTCGTAGGTACGTCTTGTTTTAAAGGTAATTCCATTTCACTTGAGAGAATTTCTAAAAAATATGGAAAGGTAGGAAAAAGCCATCTACCCCCCCCCTCCCCTTACAACAGTTAAAATGTTGATACAGTTGCTTTAACGTTTTCTTTTCCACCTAGATTTCCTGGACATTTTATATAGCCTAAATTATAGCTATGTGTAAATTTGTATCACTTAATATGAGGATTTCCAGGTCATTATAGAATTTCCATAATGATTATTTTCACAGGTAAATAACACTCCATCGGATCAGCACACTGTAATTATTTAATTATCCCCCAGCCACTCAGACTTCAGGGACCTGATCCTCGTGCTCACAGAAGAGCATCTCGTTGCATATTTTTTTCCTACTTAGGTTTGTTCCCTTGAAATATGTTCTCAGAAGCAAGATTGCTCATTTAAGTGCAACTTTCTTTTAATCAGAATATCCTCTCCTGATATACAAATGCCACGTCTCCCGTTTCTCACGGGAGAGGAGCAGGAACAGCCGTGGCATGTCACGTGGCAAGCTTCAGCATTAATTACATCCTTCTTTTTCTGTTCTTCTCACTGCCAGGCACGCAGGGTCCCAGAGCAGCAAGGGCGAGCTTGGCTTGTGTCCGATGGACTGGCCTGCCGGGGAGGTGACTGATTAGACACTAGAGGGACGCGAGGGGGCGCCACTTATTTGTCCCCCCCATCCTCGGGCCCTGACTGTGGGTCTCTGGACCCTCCCCCCAGTTGTGACGGACACTTGCTAACACCTGTCTGACGCATTGTGTCCTGCCCCTCAGAGCCCCAGAATCCTGGAGAAAAGCACTAGACTCCACTCTGATGACCTCTAGGTCATATGCCACCACTAGGGCTCCCCACCCCCACCCCGCCACCAACAAAACGCACTCTACGGTCCACTTAAACAAAGTGGGTTTCTTGGCTGAAGGTTTTCTCAGCGTCTCGGTGGTGCTCTCTTACTCTGTGAATTCCCAAATGGGAGATAAAGTACCTAGCATTGTCCAAACTTAGTTGCCCACAAATGCCTTTTTCCAAGGACTTCCTAAAGGTCTACTGATGGATAGGAAAAATGTCAGGAAACCATACTATGAAATGGTGCCTCACATTACTGCTTCCTCCCTCCGTGAACCCGACCTTCTCCGCCCAGACAGTCCTCCGACATGTGGGACGTCACCCTCCAGCAAAGCACAGGGTCGGGACTTCTGCAAATAAGTGAACAGGTGGTCCCTGCCCCCCCAATTTTATATCTTTGGTATAACTACAAATGATGAGCCGGCCACTCGTCTTCAAACCACTTTCCTAACAGTGTCTTTGTTCAATAATGTGTGCTCTAGAAGACGTGTGTGTACTTAGGAAGATTATGTGGCATATGAACCATGAGAAGCATATCTTTACAACGAAGCTGGCCGAACTCCGCTGAAGATCATCAACCATTCATGACAGTGCAGGGAAGGCAAGGGGAGGCTGCAGAGTAAAGAAACCACATGTCAAACAGTCCCGGAAGCAAAACTCCAGAATGCTCTGGGTGCAGGCCAAAATCTAGATTTCAGGGATTGGGATGAAAATGAGAACCCAAGGATGCACAGCAGTGTTAACAGCTCACTTTCTGGGCTAGTATTCAGAAGCTGGGCTGCACACCCCCTTAGCAGGCAGGAAACGAATTTCTCCTTTGGGAAAGCAGGTCGTAATTGGCCAACGTGGATCAAAGGAAAGTGTTTGCTGAGCACCTGTCTTAGATTTTCTGCCTAATGGAAGAACATATTATATTCAAGTATTTCCAAGATATCACAAATGCCATCTCGTTTAAGATGTGAAGTTTCCTGGTTACACACTATAGAAATGAGCTTCTGACTCAGATCATCCCCAGCAATGGCCAATATGTTTAGGGTAAAGATTTGTTTGCAGAAAGAGCCATAATTTTAAGCCTAAATTATGGACAGAAGTCACCATTCCAATTTGCCTATTGTGCCAGAAACTCTACATGAAAGGTGAGGCTGAGGACTGGGAGTTAGAATTTGGATCTTATGCTGGCACGACACCACAACAAGGCAGCCACCGACAGTGGCCTCAGACATCAGCTTTCCACGGTCTGGAGCCAAGACTGTATGCATGCCCAGTACGGAGTGGAGGGCAGCCTCCACCCCAAACTGGAACTCTCTAGATACAAAACACATTGGCTTCCAGGAACTGATAGAATGCTTCAGCATTCAATGAAATAAAACAACCGTAGCTTGAAAACTTGGGTGGCCAGAGCTCCGTATTATAGATCATAACGTAGTCCAATGAGTCAACCCAGAGCTCCAGCTCCTAGACTCTAGAGAACGGCTAGGAGGTCACTGCTGACAAGAACAGAAGCAGAAGGAGCGTGAAAGACCTGCAGAACAGAGCCCAAGAGGACTTGCGTCCAGGGAGGCCTGCCCAGGAATCCAGGCCTTCCTAGGAGACAGTCCACTTCTCTCCCTCCTTTCCGAGACATCCTGCCCACCAATCCTCCGGCCAATGACCTCAACCCCATGGCTTCACATTGCTACATTGTGAGCACAACCATGGCTGGCTTTTGACCACCATGGATTGTAGCCAGGGGCTTCCTGAAGACATCAGGGGTTGTCAGAGACAAGCTTTCCCACTCTCTGACCATAAATTGATGGTTGCACTTCTCTCACCGAGCTGCCCAGACTCAGAACCTAGGAGTCGATTCCAGAATTCCCATGTCTCTCCTCCCCAGATATAATTACTCATCAAACTTTGAAACCCTCTGTGCTGCCCTCCGTCCCCCCAACACACACCACATATTGTGCTCCCAAGCTTTCTTGAAAATCTCTCTCGTCACCCTAGACCCTGAGATTCATGAGGTTTAGGGCTACCTCTATTTCCTCGTTCTAACTCTGTCCCCTGCTATCGTGCCTGGCTCACAGCTGTTGCCTGGGCTTGTTTGGTTGAGGGAATGTGAGCCGGCCCATCGTTCTGTTCCTTGCCTTTCTTCCCTTGCCTTATATCCTTGCCAACACCACCAACTTTCAACTCAGTAGTACAATGATTAAACTTCGGATGGTGCATGCTACGAAGAAAATAACATGTAATACGAGGACCGAGGCAGGCCATGAAATCACAGATAAAACAAAGATGTCTCTGAGCAGAAGCACAAATGAGGGGGCGAGAGATATGTGACCACCTGGGAGGTGGGGGTGGGGGGCACATTCCAGAGGAAAGCAAAGGTGAAGGTAAAGCTCCTGGATTAGAAATGATGGCATCCTGCTTGAGGGTGGGGAAGAGGACCAACACAGCTAGAGCACCACTGACCTGAAAAAGAAGAGCCAGAGATGAGGTCAAAGAAGTAGCAGGGACAAGATCACGCCCTAGGTACGTCAAGAAATGTGGATCTTATTCAAGCACATGGGAAACAATAACATGGATTTAACCAAGGCATCGAAGTCATCTGAGTTACGTATTTCAAAAAAGCATGCTGGATGCTGTCCGCAGAGTGGGTTGAAGGGGACAAGCATAGACAAGAGAGACCCAGGAAAGTGTTCATGCAGAAATGTAGGGGAGGGATGGTTGTGGATTGTTCTTGGGGAGAAGAAGTCGAGGGAAGTAGTGGTGCTTGGATAACATATATATTTCAAAGGCAGAACCAAAGGAATGTGCTGGTAGATTGGACGTGGCTGATGAGGAGATCTGAGGAGCCAACGAGGTCCCGGAGCCCTGGATCTTGGGTGACTGGTGAGCTGGGGGAGGAGCCAGTTTGCTCAGTGGAGACAGTGAGAAGTCAACGTGAAGAGACTCTGTTTGGGTTAAAGTGAAAACACCACGTGAGCAAATGGTGTGCAGCTAGGGTTTAGACCAGAGGACCTGGCTGGGGACATCAGTTTTGGGAGTCAGTTGTACATGGATTGTATCAAGATCCGTAGGGATGGGTGAACTCAATGAACCACGCCTTTCACTGTCGTGAGCTCCTCTTTGGCCGGGAGCCACTTGGGCTCATAATGAGATTGTCTCAACACCTTCAAACATTTGACTTTTACATCTGCCTCATGACTCTTTCGGGAATCTTTAAACTTTAAAGACTATCTGGAGAAAACAGGGGCAGGAGCGAAAGGCACAAGCAGCTTGGGAATTCATGTGGCCCCCAGGGAGGCAACACCAGAACCTACCGTCTACACCAAGAAATGGTAACCAGCATCAGAGAAACTCTCCAGCCAGTGTGGCTTCAAACTGTCTCGGCAGCAGCAACAGAGCAATGACCAAGGGTGAGAGATGTGTAGCCAGGAGTGATCTAAGTACATCTGCCCAGAGCCTCTGCCTCCATCAATCTCTTTGTCGAGGGATAGTTGGTCTCCAGAGACCTCCTCCATTCAGACCCTTGGGGAGGGCTATCAGCAGAATGGTTTTCTTCAACCACAGCCAGGTCTGGGAGGCCCCAGAGCAAGAACTCGAAGGATTCTGGCAAGCTCAACTCCAGGCTTGACCATGAACTTCCTGTCCAGGTAGAATGTTTCCCTGAGCCCAAATGGCACCCTTCCTCATCTCCAGACCCCTTTGGTGACCTCTATGTCTATACCATGAGACTTTGATCCCAAGTTGGGGCTGACCAGCTGGATGGGAACCTTCATAGCATGGGGATATTTCTGAGTCCATAGAAGAGTCAACCCCCTGAAATGTCCTGCTGATCCCTAAGGGGAATCATGAAAAAACGAAGAAAACAGTTTGTGTCTGTGTAATTCATTCACATTGCTGCCCAAAATTATAAGGGTTTTTTGTTTGTTTTTGCTGTAGATCAATGGTTCTCAGTCTTGAACATCAGAATCGTCTGAAGGGCTTGTTAGAACAAGGACTGAGCCCCACCTCCCGAGTCTCTGGTCTTCTAGGGCTGAAGGGAGACCCAAGAATTTGCATTCCTAACAAGTCTCCAGGTGACACGGCTGTCACTGATGCGTGGTCCATGTTTTGAGAACCACTACCGTAGGTCATTTCATCGTGTGACCTCCTGCCATTTACTTACACTTTCCATGGCTGGTGGATATTTGGGTTATTTTCATTTGGGGGCTACTATAAATAATGGTTCTGTGAATATCCTCAGCTGCCTTCTTTGTTCACATATGTCATGTGTGTCCGTTGGGTCCCTAGGAATTGTTGGGTCATACGGCATGTGTGTGTTTAGAAATTTTCCAAGGTAGTTGTAATGTACACTCTCAGGAGCAATAAATATTTGGGAGTTCTTGCAATGCACAGCTTCCCTACCAACATTTAGGCTTGTGAATCTTTTAAGTCTCTGCCAATCTGTTGACCATGTATGTGGTTTTCACTGTGGTTTTAACTTTCCTTTCCCTGATGACTAATGAGGCCTTTTAATATGTTTATTGGGCATTGGGCTTTTTTATATGAAGTGCCTCATCAAGATTTTTGCCTGTCTTTCTAATTGATTTGAATGAGTTCTTTATGCATTTTAGATACTAGGTCTTTGTCAGTTACATGTGTTGCGAACATTTTCTTCTACTGGGTAGCTTGTCTTTAATCTTGATGGTGCCGTCTTGTGAACAGCACTTCTTGATTTTCATGGAGTCTGTTTCATGGAGTCTCTCAAACTATCTGCAGTGAAAGACCCTTTCCCCCTCTAAATCAACAGGGGACTGAGACTTGTAGAAATTACAACATGATGGAATATAAATGTATGATTTTTTTTAAGAGCACTCAAAAAACTTGAAGCATTTTATGATCAAGAAATGTGCTCAGGAGACCCTCACCTCATCCCTAAGCCTCACCCAATCTTCTCAGATATTGTACCCAAGAATGAAGCAAGAGTCAGGAATCAGAGTTTTACTTATCAATCGACCCTCAAACAGAAGAACATTCGAGTGACAACCTTTTTAGTATTCAGAGGAGGTCATAATAGACATCTTAGCCCACCTACTCCCAAATATCCCCACACACATTTTTTTTTTAAAGATTTCATTCATTTGTTTGACAGAGAGAGAGGACCAGAGAGCACACAAGTAGGGGGAGCACCAAAGGGAGGAACGGGCTTCCTGCTCACGACCTGAGCCAAAGGCAGATACTTAAGGACAGAGCCATGCTGGCACCATCCCGTCTCCCCTGCACCCACTCTTGACCTTGCTGTGTTTCTGTCCTCATAATGAGTCTCCAGTCTCCTTGAAGCATAGGGATGGTCAAAGTCCTGGATGTGTTTAAGTCCTCTATACACATGATATATAGTGATTAAATAATCATTATCGTTTTAAAATCATATCCCCCCCAAATTAATTAAAAATAATTTAAGAATTAATATAAAATAATCATGGTTTTAAAATCAAGTCCCCCAAAATTCAAAAAAAATTAAAAATTTAAATAAATAAAATAAAATGAAATCACATCCAAGTGTCCCCAGAATTTTTTTTTTTAAATCAGAGTCCAAACGTCATATAACCCATAACCCACCAAACTAGCTGGGTGACATGCTCATGATATAGTTTGATTGTAGCAAAATATTTAAAAACTTTCCTGGAGGATATAATGATAGATGTAATGGTACAGTGAGAACAAGATTACACTGTTAAGTACTAAAAAAAGGAATGTTTGAGCAATACTATGTAAAAATAAATTAAAAAGTGAAGACTGATTTGATTGATATGACCCTTATTTTCTTCTCTGTTGAGAAGACTTTAAAAGTACTCGTGTGGTTCCCGGCTGTCACTGTTTCTGGGCCTGTCCACCCCGGGTTGTGAGCCCTTAAGGGCACGAGCTGGATCTCCTCGTTCACCTTTGCAATAGGGTTTTTTGTAGATAATATTTAACGGGTTAAGGAAGCCTCCTTTCATACCTACTTTGTTAAAGTTTACCATAAATGAATGATTGTGCACGTGTTTTCCCTGCGTCTGTGGAAATGGTCAGGTGGTGTTCGGCCTGAATCCATGAATGTGGCGGCTCCCACCAACATGACTTTCTCTTCTTACGCTCTTGGAGTGCAACCCATTCGCCATGGTGTAGCATCACGTCTACACAACCCCGGGTTCAGCGTGCTCAATTTTTTGTTCTTCAGTTCACAAGCAAAACTGGCCGGAAAAATAGTTTTCTTATCTCCTACTGTCCTTGTCTGGTTTGGATATCGGTGCTATCCTTCCTTCATCAGACGAGTGGGAGAAAATCCCTTTTTTTTCCCTCTCTCTACTTTATGGAATATTTTGTGTGAGTCTAAAACTGTATATCCGTGTTAGCACCTGCCTCAGAAGACTCTAGACTCTAGACTCAAGGGCGCCTGGGTGGCTCAGTCGGTTAGGCGTCTGTCTTCTGCTCGGGTCATGATGGAGTGCAGAGTCGGGCTCCCTGCTCAGCAGAGAGCCTGCCTTTCCCTCTCCTTCTGCCCGTCCACCTCACTTTGGCTCTCTCTCACTTTCTCAAATAATTTTTTTTTTTAAAACTATTTTAAAAAAGCTCTAGACTCTTTCTTTTTGGGAAAACTTTAACTACAAAATTACTTTCTTTAATGGTTATGGAACAATCTGAGCCCTCTGTTTTTCTTGAGTCAACTTAGATAAGTTATGTTTTTCTAGGGATTTGTCCACGGATACCTAAGCTCTAAAAAAATGGGGCACAAAGTTATTTTAATAGTGTTTCATTACATGTTAATTAATCTCTGCAGCGTGTACAGCTCTGCTGCCTCTCTCTCTCTGGTAGGCTTTATCTGAGCTTTCTTATTTTCTTGATGAATACTGCCAAGGCAGTATTATTATTAATATTATTAATCTTTTTCAAACAACAAACTCTACCTTTGTTTATTCTCGGTACTGTCTCCCTCCCTCTTCTATTTACATAATTTTTATCTTAACTTTAATATTTTCTTATAGGGCTATTATTGTTTTTTAACTTACCTAGAATCAGTCAAGCATTTCTTAGGCCTTTCTTCTGTTCTTGTGTAAGTATTTAAGGCTTTACGTTTCCCTCCATCAAACTGAGCTGCAGGTCAAGTTCACATGTTCTGCCTTTTTGTTCTTGGCCAATCCCAGACACATTCGATTTTCTATTACAACTTCCTCTTTGACCTCTGAATTCTTTAGAAGTGTTTTGAATTTCCAAATGGATGGGATTTTTTAGTTCTCTTTCGATGCTGATTTTTGAACTTAATTTTTATTAAGGTCAAAGAATGTGACCTCATGGCGTGCCCATCCTTAAAAATGGGCTGGCTGTTAGATGCAACTTAGGAATCGTCAAACCCTACATCAAAAACTGACGATGTACTAAATGTTGGCTAACCGATGACAATGATAAAAAGTACATTTTTAAAAATGGGCTGGCTTTTATGACCTGGTATCCCATTGTCCAATACATAACCACCAGCCGCAATGGCTATTTCAATATAAACCTGTTAAAATTGAATAAAATTTAAAATCCAGTTTCTTTATTGCACTGGCCGTATCTCCATTGGTCAGTGGCCGCCACACCAGCTGCAAACACAGAACACTCCCGTCACAGCCCGAAGTTGTGATGGACGGCTCTGGTGCGGTGTGGGGTGTGTTCTCCTCCACACGCCGTGTGTGACTGAGAAGAGTGTGTTGGTGCAGCTGTGGGATACAGGGGCTTAAAAGCACAAGTTCCACCCGTCGTGTGGGTCAGCCCCTCCTGAGGTTTAAATTTGTTGTACCTACTGCTGGAGAAGGGTCCTCAAATCCCCCACGATGCTGGAGGGTTTCCTTCCTGTTCAGAGAAGTTCTGCCAAGTTTTGCCTCGCATGCCTTGAGGCTGTATCGCCACAGGCGCGCGCGTGGTAAGAATTGTGACATCTTCCTTGTGACTGGAACGATGTCATCGTCAGGTGTTGATCTGTGTCTCTACTGACGTTTTTTTGCCTGAGTATCTATTTTGTCTGATGTGGTTACACAGGGATACAGTGTGTCCCTTTACATGGTTCACGTTTACCTGGGACATCTTTTTCCTTTCCTTTGCTTTTCAGCTGTGTCTTTTACGATCACCGTGTCTCTTACACAACTAATGGCTGATCTGTTCTTTAAAACCCGGGTGACAATATTTATCTTATAACTGGATGGTTTACGTCACTCACAAATATCGAAATTAATGATAGACTGATTCCTACCATTTTATTTTGAGTGTTTTATACTTTTCTTGCTCTTTCACTTTCTTTTATTTATTATTATTATTCCTTTCCTGCTCTGTTGTAGAAGGGTTACGTTGTTTTTTTCTTTTTTTTCTTTACTCCGTTGAAAGTTTTGCCCTCAACACCTACCTTGTGGTTGTTTCTCGAGAACTTGTGACATCCACATGTAACTTAGTAAAATCTTATGTTGATCAATATCCCAGCTCTTGAAGAGATCAAGGTGCATTTTAACTCTGATTAATCCCATCCTGACCAATGGGGTTTACCTCCAGTATTTTGGGCTTGGCCTTGCCTTCACTTAGATGGAGTGTTACTATACTTAAATGGTTAATGATTGTTTTGCCCCAATCACTCTTAATTCCTGCATTTTCTTGCCTTCGGGCTTCCAAGGAGTTCTACTTTCTTGCTAATTTAGCATTTGAATGGTTTGTGTGTACTTGTGTGAGCTGATGAATCACTCATTGAGTGAAGACCCTTTTTATTAAAGCTTAGAGGCTCAGGATTTGGGGAGCCTTCCTTGTAGCTTGAAAGAGACATTTCAACCCAAGAGGATATTTACAGAGACTGTAAACGTGGCTGGGTCGAGCAGTTTTGGAGACACTCCTGGAAAATCCATCACAAACACGTGTACAGCCCTCCATGAGTCCGTAAGCGCAGTCACCTGCGTTACTTCCCGACGAAAGCATAATGATGATCTGCCGTATTCAGACGAAGAAAACGTGTCTCAGATTACAGATGATCCCAGTCCCCAAAGCCTGAGAGAAAGATCAGGAACAAGAATCCAGATCTTCTGGCTGTGAGCCCCTCCGACTGTCCACCCCCTCTCCAATCACTGGTCCGCCATTGGTCCTGAAGGACAGGGCCGGAGAGCTTCTGGGAGTCGTGTCTGTTTGAAGTTGACAGCAAAGAGGGGAGATCTCTGCCACGGGGAGTGAGGGATGCATGAGTACAAACTGGACGGAGAACACATTGACGTTCATTTTGTTTTGTCTGAAACACTGTGATGATTCTCTTAATGCCCAGTCCTAAGTGCTTGCTCTCCCTTTCTGGCTGCCCCGACCTCCAGATGTCTAGAAAGACAAGACGCTCCACCATGTCAAACGCTTGGCCCCTCTACGATGACAACGTATGGTTCCTGAAACACTCAATTACCAAAAATAATTGTGCGGCACTTAATAAATCCTCAGTGAGGCAGCAAGCATATGGGCACAGCAGTACCGTAGATGTCGTACAGCAAGAATAATGACAACAGATGTGCTACTACCTAGTCGTTTCTGGAACAGCCACTCCCGCTTCCTGCTCCTTGTTTCAAGATTAAACGGTGGAGCGCAGTAACGAATGGTCTGGCCTTACAGGACAAAGTAGACTTTCTGTGATCTGGCCAAGTGCCCTGGCCAGAATCCCCAAGACAGCCCTTGTCCACCCTTGGAATCCCAGGCTCTCCTGCATACGTCAGTCGTCATGGACGCTTCGGAAGCCTTCACTTTCCCTCCTGCTCTCTCCTGCCACGTCAAGAGTCTTTAACTCATAAAAACAAACAAACAAAACACACCAAAAACAGAAAAAGCATCAGACTGACATATGTTGAATTCTAGAACGCCTTTGCATCCCTTCATCCATGTGGCTGTGTGACTCTCGTGCGTCACCATACATCTCATCCAGAAGAAGGAGGTCACTGACCCTGGTACGCCCAGAGCCTCTGGCTTTATGCTACAGCAGTGGCACGAGCTGATTCTTTCATCCCTGTAAGCCAGCTTAGTCCCCAAAACCGCACATTCCAGAGACCCAAGGAGTCTCCCCTCCCTTGTCTCTTCCAGTTTCGTGGCTTTCCTGCTTCGACCACTCCTGGGACCTCATCTTCTAGGTTCTAATCTCAGAGGCAGTCAGGCAGCCCTAAGAGAGCTGCTGAAGAGAGTTCAACCAGGCACCATTTCTGGGCCTACCACGTGCTTCCCAGCAAAGACTCCCCCATCCAGGGAGGTGTCCTCTCCTGGAGCCCGCACTGCATGGTGGTCCCCAGTTCTAGAAAGACTGAGTCAAGCAAGAAGAGATATCCTGATCCAGCTTCTCCACAAGCAAGTCACAGGTGTGCTTTCCTCTGCTTGGACCCATCACACTCTTCTTCCTTTTTTTAATCTGCAGCACAGTGGGTGTGGTTTTGGTCTCCGACCTCTGGGTCCTTCTGCATTAGAGGCTATGGACAACCATGAATACTGGTGGAAACCATTGGTGTTCACGTCTCGTTTTCTCTGTGTGGCACTCATGCAGCATTCCCATGAAAAAGGTGTTTGAGTCCTATAAAACCGTAAGTGGTCTCTGAAACACAATATTTTATTTGACAGGCTTGGCAAACATCTCCTCACAGTGAGGTCTTCCAGAATCGACCTCTGAGTCTCACTGACTCTTCTCTCTTCCTTCACTCACTTACAGCCAGAGGCAGCTTGAAGCTGCAGAGTAATGAGTGTGGAGCCCCCGCTGGGATGGAGGCATAGTTGGAAGAAAGACGAAGTAGGCAAGAAAGCACTAGCCACAAAAAAATTTGCTCGTAGATTGGGGGGGAGGGTTCTTGATCACCCTACATGTTGCTCTTCAACCTTAACCCTGTCTGCACTCTCTCTGAGAACCTCATCTCCAATTCCATTAAGAAAACTGCCTCCTTCCATCCAACCACCAACCACATCATTTATACACCCGTCACTCATCTTTATTACATTTCATTTTTCCTCTTCATGACTACTCCCCACACTGATGCCTTTGACATCACCCCCTCCACCTCCTTAGAAACATTTTCCATCAGTATTTACCTCCCTGCCCTATATTGGAAATCTCTTTCTCTCGTCAGGCACTCTCCCTTTGATAAATAAACACGTTTCTCTCCCCCATTCTTTTTCAAAATTCCTACCTTAACCGTGTGTGGTAGACAGAAAAATGTCCCCTCTGGCCTGAATGCGACCACATCCTAGTCCCAGGAACCCATGAACATGTTACATTACATGGCAAAAAGAGACTTGGCAGACGTGATTAAGTAAAGTGTCTTCAGATAGGGAGCTCGTCCTGGATTATCTGAGTGGACCCAAAGTAATCATAAGGGTCAGAGCAAGAGAAGGAGATATGACCTCAGAAACACAGGTCAGAGGGATGCATTGGTGGAAGGGGAGCTTGAGCCCAGTAATACAAACAATCTCTACATGATTAGCAGCAAGGAGAAAATTCTCTAGAATCTTCAAAAGGAGTGAAGTCCTGCCAACAGCCTGGTTTTAGCCCATCAGAACTGTTTTCCAACTTCTAATCTTTACAACAGTAAGATAATTTTCTGGTGGTTCTCAGCCATCATGTTTCTGCAATTTGTTACAGCAGCAATAGGAAGCTTATACACCCTGCATTTTTCTTTACCTAATCTTCAAGACTTTCTTTTCTCTCATCCAAACTGGCTCCCCTTCTTTCCCATTAGCCCCTCAAATCACTGTAATCTCTTCTCAGAGAGAAACATCTGAGGTATTTTCCTACCAATTCCCATTCTGGAACGTTCCCAGAGCACTGGCTATAACTCAAGAAGATAATCTGTAAGATCTTCTGTAAGACAAAACCTATTGCCTCAGACCCTGGTTGCCTTGAACGTTGGTCATGAATAAGAGACTCTCCACTACTTCTGTGGGTCGCCTCTTCTCTGCAGTTGAAAATATTTTCCCTCCGTGTGAATTTCTTAGAAGAAAGGGTAACATGGCAACACCTAGTTAAGCAGACTTTTACCCATTGCTTGTATCCCTTCAAACTCCCCCATGCCCCCGTCAGCTCTGGCCCCCCACCCTAGCACCACACCACACCTTCCTCCCAGACAAGAATGCTTTTCTGGAGCCCTCCTCCAGCTAGCCTCCCATTGCCCATTGGAATCCTGCCCCTCTCCCAGCTCACAGCATGGGTCCCCTCAACCTCCTGAGGATTGCAACCTGCAGGTAAGGTCCTGGCTCCCCCATCCTTCTTCAGACCTGTCCTGGTCTCTAAGGTCAGCTGTGCTGTCTTTTCCCTGTGCACCTTCTCCTGTGTCCTACACTGTTGATGCCATCTTCATGGATGAGGAAGATGGTACACTGAAATGTCTTTAATGTCACTGAATGGAGACTTCTACCAAGGAGATCCAGATCCACTCTCTACTGTCTGCTCTATGGACGGAAGGATCTGGGTGACCTCTCCATAGGCAGGTCCCTCTGTTGAGGAGTTCTGCTTACCTCATGTCTCTGCTTTGGCGAGTTTATGCTGTTTGGCCTACTTTCTTCTTACCTCCATCTCTTGTGGCATCTGGTTTCCTCAGCTTGGCTTACATGTGAAGCTGCCCCATCTCGGACTTTTTTCTGTTTGAACTCCCAAGTTCTGAGACAGAGTCTTGACTTCTGCTCCTCTTGGAAGGAGAATCAGCTGCTGAAACTGTCCTTCATCCCCATGCCAGCATCCTCCAGGACAGCCTTCGTGGGAGGAACACCCAGCAGTCGGCCACCCAGCCAAAGCCCCGGGGTCTCACCTGGGCCTCTTCCTTTTCCTTCTTTATGGACAAGCCCACATATCTCAGTCACTGCCTCCTCCTCAAAAGCCCTGATGAGATTGACAAAGAACTGTAACCGACCAGGAAGAGCAAACTTGAGAGCATAAAGTATCCGACTGCCAAAATGTACTTTTATGTTCTCAATGGAATGTGGGAAGATAAACGTAAGAAACCCTCCTAGATGGGTGCACCGAATCTAGAAGGTCAAACAACTGATATAAAGACTCCAGAAAGATGCATTAGCACAGGGCTCTCCTCTCCAGAAGTGAAAGAAAATTTCCTCGGCTAAAGAGAACGCCGGCCTTCACATTTAAAGACCCTTCAAAGAGGTGGAAGCTGGAGAGAGGATTCAAACTCAGACACATCCCCTAAAACTCCTCGGTGCTGGAGAAGGAAAAGCAGGTCATTTAAAAAGAAGTAAAAATTAAACAGGATTCTCTTCAGCGCTCCTGGGTGACCTATGGCAGCAGAACACCCTGTTCTTTAGATGGAACAGTGCCTTCAGAAGTTCAAGTGACTGACTGGTTGGAAGAAACGAGGTCCAGAAGACAAGAGCTGCAGCCCAGCAGAGCAGGGCAGGGCTATCTCTTGTGACACTACAACACAGAGGACCTGGGCAGAGGCCAACAGGCTGGCTGAAACTCAGCGACATGATCAAGGCAGGGGTCTCACATCCGGCCCCAGATTAGCTACGGCTCACACAGGATGCAGAGGTACCCAAGACAGTGGTGGTAGAGAAACACCATCCCCGCTCCTGCGGGCCAAGGTCAAGCCTAAAGGAAATGAGCCAGGGTCGGCCCCAGCCTCTCCTCCGGATACACAATGTAGCCACCCCCTGGCTTCATCGTGGGGCTGCAGGTTGTTGGCAGTGTGCTGAAGGCCACGTGGGACTCTGTTGCTCAGTGGCTGTGAGTCCAGTAGGAAAAAGGGGTTTGAGGAATGATGCTCCTGTTCCGTCCCATGGCCCATCCTTCCGCTTTCCGACCCAGCTTGCTTCCTTGCTTCCTTGCCTCCCTCAGCACCCTTGACCCTCTGAAGGGCAGCCACAGGCAAGAGGTCAGTGCCCCCACTTTGGTCTGAGACCCTCTGGACTGGGTGGGGCCCGGCAGAAGCTGTCCCAGTGTATGGCCTGTGGGTGGCCTCCTGTGTAAAGCAGACCCTCCCCTATTTGATATCCCTTCTGATTTCCAATCAAACCAGAATGGAGGTGTGGCCGAGTAGAGACAGTAATCTAATATGTGTATATGATTGAACTGCCATCTTACCCCGAAGTAGAAGGGGCGGAGACACGGAACAGAGAAAGAAGGAAAATTGGAAGTTAGTCGCCCGGTTACGGCAGAATAAGGAACTGAGATGCCTTGCATTCTGTACCATCAGTCCTCCCTGAATTACAAAATAAACGGGAAAAATTTTGTATTTTCTTGATGCGGACTGAAGTGTGGCATTGAGAGGCTCTGGTAATTCAATTTAATTGGAGCCCGATTTACAACATAGACTGTGGGGTTTGGGGGGTGAGGCTTGGGCACCATACGCCTTCCTCTTCACGGAAACGCTGGCTGTTGAACTTGACGCTGTGATCTAGGACGGGTAACAGAATTCAGAAAGAATTCTCTCCCAGAAGGATCAAAATGGGATCCTACTTCTATGGATAATTGTAAGACTTTTGTAAGTAAATCATGGCTGGGTGTGTGTCTTCATAAGGGGCGGCGTTCCCCAGCAGGACTGATACCTGAGCACTAGGGATGGCATTTTTGTTAGGGCTCATAGAGAATGAGTTATAAAATACCTGTTTCCCCTCCTCCATCCCGCGCAAGGCCAGCTCTCTGGATCTGCAAAAGGTCCCAACGCTTCTCTCTAAATGCATCCCCCTGCCGGCTTGCAGGCAGACCTCCTCCCTGCGGGCAGACAGACGGCACTGTGTGGGAGAAGCCAGAGGCCGGCCCCATCATCAAAAACCAGCACTTTCGGAGCAGGGGGCGTCTTTCTGGGACGGCAGCAGGGAGCACGGACGAGAAATAAAGCCAAGTCCAGGGTGACCGCGTCAGTGCCAAGGCAGGGGGAAGCAAAGGAGAAGGTCGTGGGATTGAGGGGGCAGCTTGGGGAGGGGGAAAGGGAGGTAAGAGCGAAGGGGAAAGCAGCCACGTGGAGAGAAGCGTTCGAGGAGCGAAGCCGGCCAGGGTGGAGGAGCGCAAGTTCCCCTCCACGCCTGTGTCAGAGCACAGGCTACAGTGCAGGAACAGGGGCTTGGGGAGCTGAATGGACGCTCAGCAACCTGCTTCTGGCTCCCCGTACTCCTTGACACAGAGAGCATCATGCCGTTTTCACCCACCCATCCGTGTCCTGCCCAGAGTAAGACCCATCATTCCGGAATGCGCATTTAACTGAGCAGCTACTATGGGCCACGCCCTGGGCCTGTGTTCTTATTTCATTGCATCCTCATAAGCAGTGTGTTAGGACAGATTATTTACCCTCTTGAGATGGATGGGAACAAGAACCCCGAGGCCGATGAAATCATTTTCTTCATGACCCAATACACAGTCGCATTGGTGCTTCTGGAAGGTCCTTGTCCTTAACAAGAATAAAACAAAAAGACTCGCACGGTGCTCTCACACTGCAGGCCGCCTAACAAATCTTATCTCATTTGTTTTATAAACACTTACCTAGTGAAACGAGCCGGTCGTTTATTCGTGCCCCAGTCGGAAAAATGAACAGACGGGGTGGAAAATTAACTAAAAGTCACAGAGCCCGGGAAGAGCGCCAGAGCTGTGGCCACAGCCGGCCCTCCCGAGTCCCTGACCGACGAGTCTCCAAGCCCCTTTCAGGCTGCGGGGAAGAGCTGGGTCTACTCACCAGTGGAAGGGAGGGTGATTCTCCAAGGAGCAGAGGAGCCACAGTGAATGGGGGCAAACATGCATTTTCCCTTTAATTTTGTATTAGGTCATGTCGCCCTGACTGATGGAACAGATAAACTCCCACATCTCAGCAGAGTAACAAACAGAAAATTATTGCTTGTATATAAAAAATAATTTATATATAATTTTTATATTTGTTTAACATACATCTCTAAGAGACATATATATGTGTGTAAAGATGTGGAGCATACATCGTATGGAGACAATTGTTTTGACAGAGGCCAGCTCTCGGGGAGGAGAAAAGAATGCTCTGGCTAAGGGCTGCTCAGACAATCTCGGTTTCCAACGCAGCCTCTGCCCATCGCAGAAATGCCAGCTCCCACCCCTGTACTTCTGGGCCTTGGAAGTACATCTCCTGCTCGATCTTCAGGGACACCCAGGCATCTCCCTGTCTTTCCTCTGCTCCCATGCAAGCCGTCTCTGGCGTGCCGGAATTCAAAGTCGCCAGCAGACAGCTGACCGCAGGGGGGCTTCCTCATGCTCGCTCCTCCCAGCCTCCTTTGAAACCAGTGCCTTCCGACATGGTCAGTCTCCCCAAGCCACTTCCCACTCCACTCCCAAGGCCAGGGTCCCTGACAAGGAAAGTTCCAGAGCTCCCTGGGGCATCTGGCAACAATGGCCAGGGTGTTCTTTACCTACCTGCTAGGCAGGCGCCAACCCAAGGGGGTTCATGTCCCTACTCTTTCCTCTAGGTTCCAGCGGGTTCCCTTGCCCCAGCACGCAGCCAACCTCCCCTCTCCCCTGTTCCTTCAGGCACAGCGAGTTTCTTTCTAAACACCTCAGAACTGGTCCAGCCAGCCATCATCCCAATGAAAAGGACAGCCACAGACAGGATCCGCGTCATATCCGAAGCCAGCCAAACCCACAAAATGTGCCCAGTCATCAATAGCCTTTCCTCCCCCAGAAGCGCCTTGGGGTTCCCTGAGGGGTGGTCCATGGCTGACCCCATCGGAGCGGAGTCCCGGGACTGATAAGGTCATCTGAGGAGGCTTCTCCTTTGTCGCTGTCTCCCGGCTTTTGCAGTGACAAGCTGAGCCCATTCATGTGTCTCTGGTACTGGTCTGTAATCTCCTCCCGCTCCGGGGCTCACCTTTGCCTCAGTGCCCACAGGATGATCAGAATTGCAGCTGAAAGCCAAGGACCATGGCCATCAGCCTCCCTCCCAGTCCCTGGTTCCCCGTGTCTGGCACCTGCGGCCTTGGGAAGCCAGAGAGAGAGCCCGGATGGAGCCCAGCAGGAACCTCATGTGCAAAGAGGCATTCACCCTCTAGCTAATTACCTAATTCATCCGATCAGTCTACAAACATATGCTGATGTCTTCTCTCTGCCAGTTCCCTTGCGGGGCGATGGGGACCGCAGGACTCACCCTGTCTCCTCCCGGGCCTCATCCCAGGGGATTTTCCTACGAGGAGTCTCTCGGTCCATCCCCGCACCGTGTCTTCGAGCCGAGAGTCTGGAGGCCCCTTCACAGTGCACTGGGCACCAGTCAGAGACTGAAATGCGGGTGGATCTTCCCCCCAGAGGTATGGGCGGGCGAAGGAGATACAAAACAATCCCCTTCGAGCCAGATGGCCTTGGACTGTGTAAATTCAAATTTCTTCACGAATCACGGGCTCTCCCCAACCCTTTTGCATGGATCTGGAGCCCGGTCCCCGCTTGGGGGCTGCAAGACGGGAAGGGGAGCACAGTGGTCCTGAGACGAAGGCAGGAAAACCCGCATGTCCTGCCCAGAAAAATGTCTCCGTGGCCGGGTGGCAATTCTTGGTCTTCGTAGTGCAGGGAACTGGGTCAAAGGTCAGTCACGCGCGCGCGCGCGCAGCTGATGGGCCTGAAGCCTCTCCCACCTGCTGCCGTGACCCACAGAAATCTCTCTTCCCCATAACAGTGAGGTTCACGCCAGGCGCTGAGTCCTATTCTCCAGATAAGGCTGTGTCCCACCTCTCTTCTCCTGGGCGCGGGTGTCCCTCTAAGGTCAGCTATTCTGAGCCTCCTGCCAGGCACCTGCTCCTGGGGCCAGTCCCGCTGGGCCATCGGGAGTGGGGGAGGGGGCCAGATTCGAAGGTCTCCAGTGAGAAGCCTCGAGAACGGCCCACTTCACTGGCTTCCCTTGCGGAGGCGAAGAGCCTGACCCTCAGTCTCAGCCCCGGGCCGGAGCCCCCTGCCTTCCTCGCGCGCCCCCTGCTCTCCTGCATCCTGTCCAGCTGTTTTTCCAGCCTGTGCAGCTGCTGTCTCCTCACCCCACTGCTCTCGCAGGACTGGATATGTTTCTCTCTTTGCCTTCTCTTCCCTCGTGGCAGCAGGCCAAGCAACAGAAGCCACCGAGAGTAACCAGCCCCGTCCAGCCGGGGCCACCACCCAGGGCCTGTCCTCCTCCGCTACCCGGGGACAAGCTCTGTCGGGGCAGATCCAGTCTCATCTTCAAGGGTCCTCCTGGACCTGCCCTGGGGGGGCGGATCTCGTGTTAATGTTGCCTCCTACTGGAGAGCAAATTCTGCTCTGTCTTGCAGAAGCTCAAGGGCTTGGATGGCGACAGGGGGTCTGCAGGAGGGGAAAACATGCTCTCTGCTTCCCAGTCAAGTGCCTCCTCCTTCAGGTTCCCCGCCAGCTTCTCCAGTGTCCCACAGGTCCGGCCGCCCACTGGCCCACACTAGACCCAGTGGGATTCGTCGTTTGAAGGATCCAGCCAAGAATATCTTTCCTCTTCTACTAATGAAAACCATGGAGTCTCTGGACCCCTGCCTTATCCATAACTTAAGGAAGTCTTAGCAGGGAGCCATTTTTACTACACACACGTACACAGACGCCATCACCGCCACCACCAAGGAACATGTGGCAATGTCTGGGAACATTCTTGGTCGTCACATGGTGGTGGAGAGAGGCTCCTGGCATCTGGTGGGCAGAGGCCAAGCCCACCCCTAAGCCCCCCACAGGGCACAGGACGGGGACGACCCCCTGGACAAAGATAGCCTGTCCGAAGATGTCAACAGCGGCTGGTCTGAGAATCCTGGCCCTAAGGGTTTGGTATTAAGGGATCCTGAAAGTTCTCTCCAGCCTAGCAGGCTCCGAAACCCTGACAACTTTGTCCCATTCCTGTCCCAGAGATGTGCCCTTCCCGGTTTCAAGTTCTGAGTCCTAAGTGCCCGTGGTGAGTATCCAGGCAAGCGTGTAGTTTCAAATAGACTAACAACAGTAATGCCTAATGAAAAAACTTGTACTGACCCAAAGAAGAGGTAACTCGTTTGTGTACACTGCGGCATGTTTGGTCTATTTTGTATCTTTAGAATACTTGCCTGCTTATTTTATTTTATTTCATTATTATTTTTTTAGTCTCTCCAATTTCATTAGAGGACATGTTGGGGACATTTTTTTCTCCCAAACATTTCTTTGTTCAAGATTGGGTGAAGACGGGGGCGCCTGGGTGGCTCAGTGGGTTGAGCCACTGCCTTCGGCTCAGGTCATGATCCTGGGATCGAGTCCTGCATCGGGCTCTCTGCTCAGCAGGGAGCCTGCTTCCCTCTCTCTCTCTCTGCCTGCCTCTCTGCCTACTTGTGATTTCTCTCTGTCAAATAAATAAATAAAATCTTTAAAAAAAAAAAAAAAACAGATTGGGTGAAGACGTCCCAGGAGACTTTGAAAACAGTCTCCACCAGACCTTCACCATGCGGTTTTATCTCAATGAAGGAACATGTGATTTTTCCTCAGTATGATGTAGCCTAAGCAGAGGAAATACTGACCTCGTGAAAGGTAAGGCATTTTACATCAGCAAATGTATTTAAGGAACGAAAATGAATCTTATCTTTCGGTGAAGGCTTCTACAAGATTTCCTGATAGAGAGGTGTTCTCCTCGACCCTGACGACGGCACGGTGTCTTATCTACAGACTGGAAAGTAAGGAAATTGCCTTTCTCTACACATTTTGACTATCTCTCTAGTCAAAATTCTTGAATTCAGGTTAACCTCCAGAGTGAAGTCAAATCATTGACATCTCCTGTGTCTGAAAACTTGGAAGTCGGAAGCCAGTTCCTCAGCCAAACGCAGGGCCCAGAGAATTCAAAGGGAAGAAGAGGTCAGGAACGTGTGCGTGTGTGGCCATGGTGGCCTCGTCCAGGGGTGTGGCTATGTCGGGAGGGCGGGGGGCAGCCGGAAGTGGGGGTCTCCGTGGGGTGGTGGGGAGAGGAAGCCGGAAGGAAGGAAGCCGGAAGGGAAAGACAACAGTGAAACAGGAGCGCTGGGGTAGGTCTTAGGCCAGAAAGACAGATGAGGGCATGGAGAAAGGGAGGAGGGACAGCCCGGCCCAGTGGGGACAAGGGGTCCAGAAAACGCCTGTGGAGGACTGTGCTGCCCAAGAAATTCCACATTCTGGACTCCTGCGAAGCAAAATTTCAAATAGGAAAAGTATGAATTTCTTCCTTGAAAATTTCTTGACCCCTGAGTGTGGCATAGATGGGAAAGCCGGAAGGGCAGAGAGGCAGGGAGCCGGGCGGGAGGGCGGCCCAGGGCGTTCCTGGGCTATGTGCACTGCCTGCTGCTCTAACAAACTGCCACAGAAGAACTTAGAAATGACACAATTTTATTATCTTAGAGTTCTGGAGGTCAGATGTCCAAAATAGGTTTCACTGGACTAAAATCAAGGTGTCGGCTAGACTGTGTTCCTTCTGCAGGCTGTAGAAAAGAATCTGTTTCTTTGCCGTTTTTTGTTTTTTTTTTCTTAGCTCTTAGTGACCACCCACATTCCTTGGCTTAAGACGCCTTCCTCCATCTTCGAAGCCAGAGCCTGCATCCCTCCAGCCCCTCCATCCTCGGGCCTCCTTCTCAAGTCTCCGGCCCCTCCATCCTCGGGCCTCCTTCTCAAGTCTCCGGCATTCTTATTGCCCCATAAAGACCCGTGTGACTATATGGGCTCCATCCGGAAAATCTAGAATGATCCCCCCTTTCCGAGGTCCTGAACTTGGTCACACCTGCAAAGTCCCTTCTGCCCCCTGAGGATCACATAGTCAGAGTCTCCGGGGATTACGATGTAACCTTCTCCAAGGAGCCACATTTCTGCATCAGCTCCCAGCATTGAGTCCTTAGCCTGTGGGGCAGGTACAGTCACAGCGAAGAGGACCAGGTGGAACCTTCTGGAACTGTTCTCCTAGTAGCCCATCAGAAACAACCCAGGCCAATGGTGACATCTTCAATGATCTCGGAGATGTAGGGCTGGAGACCTTACCGTATCTCAGTTTAATTTACCAGGATGGGCTCTCCAAAAACCGGATGGGTCCTCGGGAGTAACTGGAGACGCCCGCAGGCTCAATTAGGTAGTAACCTCGGTTGTATTTGTCATTATTGTCATTATTGACTATGTCATTATTGCCCGGGCAGATCAATAAAACTTCAGGGACAACGTTTACTATCACTGATTTGGAAAATTCATTATTTTCTGTTCCAGCCAGAAAAGAAGATGTGAAACAGCGTGCATTCCAAGGATCCGACAGCGGGACTAATTTGCAGTTTTGCCTCGGGGCGATGTTACCTCCCCTGCTCTCTATCATAAGAAGGGTGGAGTGATCTGAAGCCCCTGGACGTCCCACGAAACACCACACAGAGCCACTACATTGACGTCCCTCGGAACACCGCATGGAGCCACTGCGTTGACGACTCTGTGCTGATCAGTCAGGATGGACGGAGCCGGCGAGCACTTCATGTGTCTCTTCATGCAAAGACTCCAGAAAAGCAGGCTAGGGAGGCAGCAGCCACCACAGGATCCCGAGGCACCATAGACAGAGCAGTGGTCCCTGGTTATGTCTCTGAGCTAGCAGACTTGCCCTGAACGGCTCTGGGGCTGTCATGATGTCAGACCACTGTAGGAAGTCTTCTAGGCTGAATCCTGTCCCCCCCAAAAATGTCACATCTCAGAATGTGACCTGATCAGAAGACAGGGGTCTTTGTAGAGGTGATCAAGTGGGTGGGCCCCTGTCCCATACGACTGGGTGTCCTTCTAAAAGGGGGTGATTCGAACACAGAGACACACAGAGAGGGAAGACAATGGGAAGAGACACGGGAGAAGACAACCAGCCGCACACCAAGGACAGACACCTGGAAAGGGTTTTTTTTCCCTCTCAGCCCTCAGAAGGAACCAGGCCTGCCGACACTTGGATTTCTGCTTTCTTCCCTCCAGAACCCAGAGCCAGTGGATTTCTGTTGTGTAAGCCTCTCAGCGCGGGGTGCTTTGTCAACCCCAGCAAAGCGATACGAGAGGGTTTTCTGTTGTTAAATGGATGTATGTTCCCCTATAATGCAGCCAGGCAGCCTCTGGCTCTTCTCCTCCACTCACCCCACACGTGGCCTCAGCCACCAGCGGCTGTCGTCCAACATTCGGGAAAATCTCCCCACTCGCAATGACTAGCTGGTCGGTCCGCTCTAGGGATAGCCACCAAATTCTACTTAAATGTCAGGAGCCCGCAGGAACCACCAGGGAGCGTCTCGGAGTCTTAGCAAGAGGCTGAGCTTTGCTTTAGATCCTTCCTTTCACGTGGCGGCATCCGGTTCCTCACAGCTCAGCTTGCATAAGGACTGCCCATGGCCATGAACTTCTCAGAACCCGATTCCATAAGCACCACACGGGGAGGTGCTTTTGCGCTCCCTCTATCCTGGGCATCAAACCTTGCAAGACTTCCCTATTTTGAGAAGCTCCTAAGCTTGACTGATTGCCTCTGGAGGTGGGTTTGAATGATATTCTAACCATTAAGGAAGGATTAATTGGGTTGCCCTGGAAGGGACTCCATTCTGGTTTCCAAATTTAATACATGGCCAAGTTCCACCAAGAGCCTGCAAGGCCTGGCTCGCTCGGTCTCCTAGAGCGAGCTGCTTGGCAGCCCCGACCTTACTAAGCAGAGGGCGAGAGATTTAGGCAGTAAATTCAAAATCCCACCCCCTCCACTGCTTGCTCAGTCCCAAACTTCTCATAAATGCTTGAGTGACATTTAAGGTGATTCTTCCCCCTCAAAGGGAAATCTAGGCTGGAGGGTTTCATTCACTTGCATCTTGATTTCGGAGTGGGGTTGCTGGGGTCTGACTGGCACGCACTCCTTGATGCGTATTAATGAAGACTGAGCTCTTGGAATTAAACTTTTATGACAATAACACACTGATATATACATGCTCATACAAGAGAAGATCTAAAATACTGCTGCTAATAATACATGAATCTTAAAAGCTTCCTGGTAACAACTGCTGGTCTTTGATATTTAATTAACACGAAGCCAGAGCCAGCATCAGATATGCTGTTTAGCAAATCCTAACAGTAATAAAATAGTAATTCACTTATTTATTCCTAGATGTCGTTTAGATGGTTAGCAATTCTCTCTTTGTTCTCAGATAGCACATTCAGTGAGTCTGGGGGTCAGATATGCTCCCATTAAATGTGCCTGCTTACACGTGACGGTGTGAGCGGTTCGTCCCTAAAGCACTTGGAACAGAGTCGAAATCAAGCGTCTCCATCAGGCAGCAGTTTTAGGGTACGGATCAAGTGTTCTCACCGCATTTCAACATGCTGTACTTCAGTGTTCTCCCCGTTAGCACGTGTGTCCGAGGCTTTGCCCTTCCTCGCAATTCTGACCTGTGGATTATCTGCATCTCATACATTTCCACACATAATCTTCCTTCCCATCTTTGGGTTCTCTCCCGAAGGGTTCCGTTGTTTATTCTCTGGCTCCCACAGCTTAGCCCTACTTCAGAGAACCTCTGGGGCGATTTTTAGGAGCTATGCTTCTACACTTCTTTAAAAACGCCAGCCTTTGACTGTGTAAATAAAAACAAGGTTTTTATTTTAAAAACCATCCTGATTCTCTGTAGTAAAGCTTAAAGTAGGTTGATGAATGAATGTTTCACCTGAAATGGTGTCAAATTTCTAAATTTAGTTTCAAGCAAAGAATCAATGAACGGTCAGCAATGTACATCATTCTTAATAAAGAGAATGTAGGTCCCTGTCTCCGACTGGTATCAGTATGTGTATAAATCAACAATGGAGGTTTTCAGATAATCTAACTGTATTTTCGTTGCTCAGAACAGTTTTGTACAAAGCACACTCAGAAGATGGCTGGGAAACATTTTTAAGCTACAGATCACACACACACACACACACACACGACTTGGAGTGAAACAAGCAAGCACATGCACATGGGGCTCTTTGGAGATCTGGGCTTTGCTTCCAAAGACACAGTTTGCGTAAAGATAGAAATGGACCTTGTGAATACATATAACCAAGATGAACCCAACGCAAATTGTTTCAAGTCTACACAAGCCACGTCCCCCTGGTACAGAGCAGTTCTTTCCTTAGTTGAAGTCATGCATGGTGGAGAAGCCCTGCCCCGGGGCTCTCCTGAGCTCTCTGGTGAGCCTGTGGGTAGAGGTGGGGAGGGTCTGATTTCTCAGCAACGTCAGCGTAGGACTCGGCCCACGCACGCACAAGAGTGTTCTTTTTCCCAGACAGGCTATTTTTCCTATCTGTCCTCCCTGGTAGGGAAGGAATTCTGTGATAAATGAAAATATATGTAAAAAGAGGGACATGGCTTAGGTCAGCAGAGTTCATAGAGGCAGGAGCACTGAGGTCACCAGAAGCAGGCAAGGGACATAATAAGGAGTTTCCGTCTGGGCCGATGAAAACGCTCGGGGGAGGGATGGCCATGACCACGGCACGACAGTGTGAATGTGCTTAATGCCCCCGAACTGCATTCAAAAATGATTAAAATGGTAAGTTTGGGGGCTATGTATATTTTACCATGTTTTTTTTTGTCAAACATGTAAATAAAGGGTCATATTAGTAAAATCGCACCTAGACATTGTGCCATGCGAAGGTGTCAGTATTGGAAAGATCTGGTTGTCTGGTGGGTGCTCCTCTCCGTGGACTCAGACAGGCTGGCGCGAGGGGAAGGGGGGAGAACTGCTAGGACTTGGCGCCTGTGCACAGCGAAGGACACAGCAACAGAAGTGCAGGGCGGCCTGCGGGATGGGAGAAGATATGTGCATGTGGCAGAGCCGATGGAAGGCCAGTATCCGAAATACGTAAAGAACTTACAAAACTTAACACCTAAAAAGCAAGGAATCCAATTAATAAACGGGCAGAAGACACAAACAAACGCTTCTCCAAAGAAGACCTCTAGACGGCCAACAGACACATGAAGAGATGCTCAGCCTCACTCATCCTCAGGGAAAGCAAATCAAAGCCACAGTGAGACACCCCCTCGTGCCTGTCTGAAGGGCTAAAATCAACAACACAAGAAACAGCAGTGTTGGCGAGGATGCGGAGAAAGGGGCAGCCTCTCACGATATGGGTGGGAGTGCGAACTGGTGCCGCCCCGTGGAAAAGAGTATGGAGGGTCCTCGAGAAGTTAAAAATAGAGCTGGGTGGCTCAGTTGGTTGGACGACTGCCTTCGGCTCAGTTCATGATCCTGGAGTCCCGGGATCGAGTCCCACATCGGGCTCCCAGCTCCATGGGGAGTCTGCTTCTCCCTCTGACCTTCTCCTCGCTCATGTTCTCTCTCACTGTCTCTCTCTCAAATAAATGAATGAAACCTTAAAAAAAAAAAAAATAGAGCTACCCTGTGGTCCCAGTAATCGACGACTAGGTGTGCACCCCAAAATGCCAAAACACTTATGCAAAGGGACACATGCACCCCGATGTTTACAGCAGCGTTATTTGTAGCCAAGATTCGGAAGCAGCCCGAGGGTCCACTGACTGACGACCGGATGCAGACGACGTGGTCTGTGCGCACAACGGAACGCTGCGCGGGCGTAGAAAACAACGCGGCTCTGCCTTTGCCCCACCACGGATGGAGCTAGACAGTAGTAAGTCAGTCCGAGAAAGACAAATGCCATTTGATTTCACGCATGTGTGGAATTTAAGAAACAAACAAGCGATGGAAAAAAGAGACAAACCAAGGAACACACAGACTCTTAACTCTAGAGAACACACGGCTGGTGACCGGGGTCAGGAGGGAGGGATGGGGACACAGGTGATGGGGATGAAGGGGGCACCTGTCCACCTGTCGTGATGAGCACTGGGTGGGCCATGGATGTGTGAATCCCTACACCGCACACCTCTACGACCCCATGTGAACTCTGCTGGAATTAAAATAAAGAAGCAGAAGTTAATCATTTGAGAAGAGAAAAAGAACCGCTAGGAGAAAGAGCTGGGAAACCGCTACAAAAGAGCTCGGCATCTGTCCTCTAGGACGGAGATGGAACCCTCACGAGAGGACGGCACGAGAGGACTGGGAATGCCAAGAGGACCGCGGCAGAGAAGGAAGAGGGAGGAGGCCAAGCCCGTGGAGGGAGATGGGCACCACCGTCGGACGCGGCCTCTGTACCGAGGGAAACGTCAGGAAGCGGTGTGCAGCCCTGACACCCCCGCGTCCCTGCGGTCCCCGCGCAACGGTCCAGGTGTGCAGCCACCTCGGCGGGTAAAGAACGCAGTAGCTGTGTACGCAGCGGGACAGTATTCAGCCTTATGAAGGAAGGACATCCTGTCATCTGCCAACAAGATGGACGGGCCCCGGGGAATGTCGTGCTAAGTGACGTGCCAGACCCAGGACGACACACACAGCATGATCTCACGCAGAGGGAGGATCCGAAATGGTCAACGTCATGGAAGCGGAAAGCAGAACAGTGATTCGAAGGGGGAGGGGGAGAGAGAGACGGGGAAGGGGGTGGTCAGAGGGTACGAAAGTTCAGTTACGTAAGACAGACGAGTTCTGGAAGTACCGTACAGCAGAGAGCCGGAGCTAACCGTACTGCCTCGTACACTCCCAACGTTGTACGAGGCTAGAATTCGTACTGTGTTCTTACTGCTGCTGCTGCTGCTGCTGATAGTAACAGTGGAGCAGGAGGAAACTATGGGAGGTGATGGAGAGGTTTATGGTCTTAATGGTGGTGATGGTTTCACAGGTAGACACTTATCCCCAAACTCACTGAGTTAAATGCATAAATGTATATGTAAAAATGTATACAAATGCATATGTACTGTGTTTTATATCAATCATACCTCAGTGAAGTGGTTTCCTTCTTTTTTTTAACAGAGAAGGAGAGAGTGATTGCAGATGGGGGAGGAGGATGGCGGAGGAGAGGGAGGGAGGGAGAGAGAGGGGTCTCAAGAAGGCTCCACATTGAGTGCAGAGCCTGACGCAGGGATTGAGCTCAGGACCCCGACATCACAACCTGAGCCAAAATCAAGAGTCAGACGCTTTACCACCTGAACCACCCAGGTGCTCCAGAGAAGTGGTTTCCAACAGCCTCTCTGCACTTCCCATTCATTTATGGTTCCTAATCCCTGCCTGACTCCTCCCCAACAAGGCCTGAGCCGTTTGGAAAAACACCGTGCACCACACCAGGCCCTACCACCACCCGTCTCCAGGCCTTCCAGAAAGCAAATGAATGCAAAGAGGTGTCCCCCGCTGAGCCACTGGAGCTAATGGCCAGCAGGCCCGAAGCACAGTGTTTCCTGGAAATCCAAAGCCCTCGAGCTGGGCAGCATGAAAGTGAGAAGATTCAGGGCGTTGTGGTCAGGACCTTCGCATTTCTGATGGGTTTGCAGGCAGGCAAAAGAGAAATCTGACTCAGTGCCTAAAGCGAAACTGCTGGGTGAAGTTTGGGCTATTGCGTCCGGGCAAGGACCCACTTTCCCACAGGTGGACCTGCCCAGAGGCACAAGAGGGGTCACTTCTGTGGCCCCAAAACTCTTCAAGGAAATGGTGTTGGCGGAGGCAGGTCCAGCCCTGGGGGAGGTACTGTCTCCAGGAGACGGTATTTAACTCCCTTCTTGCCCCAGATCTGCTCCGCCCAGAAGCCCCTCATCTCCTTCCCAATCCAGCTGCCGGGAACCCTCACCGCCTCCACTGGGTCCCTGATCTCTCTTTGCCGTCCTGCCTAAGACCAGCACTTTCATCCTCCAACAATGGCATGTTCCTGAAGGAGCGCTCCATGCAAAGACCCATCCCCAACCATATCCCGTGTGAATGCTTCTCTGTCCCTTTCAAGCCCCCCGGAAACTCTCCCCGCCGCCAGGAGCGCATAAACCCTCTTCCAGGGGACCGTCCTTGCTCTGCCTCACCAGACCTCCACCTGGATCTTTGGTTTTTTTTTTAACTATAACGCATTTCCTAGGCAGAGGGGAAGGTCCAGGCAAAGGCTCAAATATGTAGAAACGCAAGACGTGTCCAGGAAACAGTCAGCAAAAGCATTTGCTGAAAACCCCATGACACTCCATTCGGTCACCCCTGGAACATCCACATTCCTCTACATTGAATGACCGTGACCCAGCCACAGAGACTTCAAGTCTCCCCATCACCCCGTCCCTCCCCACTCCCCGGGCCCCCCTCTGCCACCACACTGTCCACCCCAGCAGGCGGAACCGTACGAAATGGCCATTGTTGGGGCTCCAGAAGTCCAACATCAAGATTTCACACGACTCCGTCGAGCACGTTAGCGAGGCCCCGTCCAATTCTCTGCTCTCCTCTGGTTACCCAGATGCTCTTCACGGCTCTCCCCCTGAGCCATCTGCCTCCGCCAGGATCAGGGCCGTGGCTCCTCACCAGCGCCCCGGCCTATCCTGGCTCAGCCCCCCGCCATCCGGCTCCTGGTTACCAGAAAGCAACATGAAAACTGTCCCCTGAAGGCCTACAAGACACACCCCCCAAACTCTCAGCCAGGCCTTCTGGGCCCTCTACACTCTGCATGTGACCTGCTTTTGCAAACGTATCTTCTACTGTTCAGCTGGGCTGGAGGTCTCCCTGGAGGGGGCCCTGCACCTCCCCCAGCCCAGCGGTTCCCAAACCTGGCTTCCCCTCAGAATTTCAGGAGCCGTTACTTCAACGGTCTGTCAATCAGTCACCCCAGCTTTACGGTCATTCCCATACGGGCTTACAACACCTAGCACTTCAAAATGTTTCTAAATTTACAGACGATTCCTCTGAGTCATTTTAGGTTCGCAGCAAAGTTTAGCAAGAAGGTACAGGGAGTTGGGGGCACCTGGCCGGCTCAGTCGGTAGAGCACACGATTCTCGATCTCGGGGTTGTGAGTTCGAGCCCCACACTGGGCATAAAGATGACTTAAAAAACAATGTCTGTAGGGGCACCTGGGGGGCTCCATCGGTTAAGCCTCTGCCTTCAGCTCAGGTCATGATCCCGGGGTCGTGGGATCGAGCCCCGCACCGGGCTCCCTGCTTGGTGGCGAGTCTGTTTTTCCCTTTCCCTGCACCGCTCTACCTGCTTGTGCACTCTGTCTCTCTCAAATAAATAAAATCTTTGAAAAATAAAGTCTTTAAGGAAGAAAAGACCTAGAGAGTTTGCACATACCCCTTCGTCACGCGCACACACAGCTTCTGTACCGTCCATATCCCCAGTCGGTGTGTGCATTTCTAACAGTCTGTGAACCGACACAGACACCTCATCAACTAGAGAAAAACAGTTTTGAGTGGGTAACACTTATTGTTTAAAAAGATGCCAGCGTTGCAAGAGGATATACAACAAAACATGAGCCTCTCCCCAGCCCGACGGCCGACCCCAGCCTCCCATGTTGGAGGAGCACTCCTTATTCGCACAACCACACTCGCACGGAGGTCTCCACAGACACGTTAATACAACGGAAGCATACTATACATATGATCATTCGTCTTAATTTTTTTTCTCTTAATAATACATATCAGAGATTGTTTAATATCAGTACAAATTAAAAGGCTTCCTTCTTTTCCGTGGCAACTTGCAGGGTGATCCGAGATTTATACTGACATCTCGAGCTCACCCCCCAACTGGGGGCGTGGGGACTTTGTTCAATGCACACTCCCAGGCCCCTCCCAAAGGTACTGATTTTCAAGGGTTGGATCCGGGAATTTTTATTTTACACCACTTTTCCAGGTTCCTCTCACGCAGGCACCTCAAGGGGCGAGGCAGTTTGCCAAGCAGGAAGTGCGGATGAATGAGCCCATCCGGAGGTCCCCCCAGAGGTGTGGCTGTGACCAGTAACCCCCAGTATCAGAGTCTTGCTTGTAGGGAGCTCCCCAGAGATCGTTTCCTTGCAGGGCCGCGCGCGCTGCTGTCCAAGTGCCTCCTGAGTTACAAAGGAACGTTACGGCAATGCCATCATGGTTTTAATGAGAAATAGGTTTTTTGACGGGGCTCAAACTCCCTGGGTGAGAGGGTGAGGTGTTTTTGGCTAGCGGTGTATTAAACGTACTCCTAACACGCAGGAGCCACTTCGGATATTCTGTAAAGGCAGTTTTCCACCGATCTGCCCCATGCGTGGTGAGGACGATCTTGGTTTCCAGAAATCTCCAGTCTCCACCTCACCACTGACCCCCGCATCGGGCAAGGGGGTGCTGTTTCCCGGGCTGTAAAAGGAGGACATAATATCCGCGTTGTCTGCCTCTTTGGGGACTGCCGTGAGGCCATTTAAATAGAAGCGTTTTGAAAAGTTGAATGTCTCCCACACAAAATAAAATAATGGCCCCGCTTTTAGAGATCTAGTGTCCATCCAAAGGTTCCCATATGGAGGATTTGGTCCAGGCAACGTGGACGGATGCCACTCATGCATCCCACTTTGAATTTTTCAAATTATTTTTGACCTATGAAAATAATGGAATTATATGGTAGGAAAAAGACCTAAAGGTCATGAGGATATAAAGTGAAAAAAATCGATTTATGAAACATATGGGTTAATAGATAGTGATAGATAGCCCTTTCATTTGCTACACATTATCCTAAATGCTCCTCAGAGCGACTGTGTTAAGAGTAACAACATTACTATTAAAACCCCCACTTCATAGATGATAAAACTGAGGCCTAGAGAAGTTGAGTAATTTTGCACATTACACAGAGTGGCAGGGCCAGCGCTCTGTCATGACCCCCAAACATCCATCTTACCCTCTGAGGATGATCACTGTTCAACACTTAATTGCATATCTGTACAGTCTGTTTCAGTTCTGTTTCTGTCTAACAACTCGCCCTAAAACTTGGACACTTCCTACAAAATGCGTTTGCTGTCCCGCAGTTTCTGTGGTTCAGGAGTCAGGGTTTGGCGTCACTGGGAATCTCCAACGGGGTCTCCGCTCAGGTGTGGTCGGCGTGTCGTGGCCTGAGTGTGGTCTCATCTCCGGACGCAGCCTGGGGAGTCTTCTGCTTCCAAGCTCATTCTCATGGCTGTAGGCTGGTCCCCGTTCCGGACAGGCTCCTGGGCTGAGAACCTCAGTTCCTCATGGCTAGAGGCTCCCCCTGGGTTTCTCACCCCCTGGACCTCTCTCTCTCTCTCTCTCTCTGAGGGCTGCCTCAGGACATGGCTCTACCTGGAGTGAACCAGCCGAGAGATTGAAACCAACAGAAAAGCCACAGTCTTTTTATAACCTAACTTCAGAAGTCATATCCCATACCTTGGGCCATGATCTGGTCCCTAGAAGCAGGTCGCGAAGTCCAACCATCACCCCAGGGGTGACCATCAGGAGGTGGGGATCACTGAGGGCTGGCTCGAAGGCTGCCTATCATGATGGCCTCGGAAGCTTTTCTATGCACACAAAACTGCGTTTTCCAAAAGCCAACCTTCTGCGTTTCACCTCTACAGATATCAAGGTGGTTTTTCTGTTTATCGGAGCACGTAGAGTTCCACTAATGCACAGGTCATAGAATGAATAAACAAATCCTCTGTTCATGGGCAGGTAGGTTATTTCAAGTGAGACAGCCCCTTCTCACTCATCTTCCAAGAGTGCTCCGGGTACGTTTGTGGGCTCTGGGTCGGGTGTTGGGGGCTCAGAGATGGAAGGACAAGACCCCCGCCCCCGAGGCATACTCAGCCTAGTGGGGCAGAAAGACAAGTCAACACACGACTGTGCTGCTGTGGAAGGAGGTACAAGGTGCCCTAAAGCCCAAAAGAGGGGCTCAGCAGGTCTGATCCTTCCAGAAGGAAGGGAACCATCTGTCCTCCCCGGGAGAAGCAGAGTCACAGAGCTGCTGTTTGTCGCACCCACACCTCCCGTGACGACACAGTCGTCGGACTGTGTCGAATGGGACGGACAGTCCAGACGGACAAGGGGAGCAGCACCTCGCCTCTCAGACCAGCTCAGGCCATGCCAACATTCTAAAGGCCCTGCAAATGCCCTAGAAAAAGGAAGCCAATGCGAGAAAACAAAGACCTTCACATTCTGGAAACCAAAGAGCTGATTACAGTTTACTTCTCAGTCAGGGTTTGGGGTCTTTTTGCCATTGTCTCCATTAGTTCAGGTGACATTTTTATGGAGTTTTGTTTTTTGTTTTTTTTTTTTTTTTTGAGAGTATTCTGTGCTCATTTTATCCTCATGAAATATATATTTTTTGGTGTACCTGGGAAGACTATGTTCCAGAATTAGCTTAATGTTCACTATCGGACTGGTCACAAAACAGCCCAGGGATCACAAGCCGTTAGGAGACACGACACAGAAAGGTCCTTGCGCGCACATGACCCGCTGTTGGTGTCCGTGGTTCCCCGCCGCAGCCTGGACGCGTGGCCTGGAGTCAGGAGAGCCGCGAGGCCCTCGTTGCATCTTTCAAATCGATCACGCTTATCAATAAGCAAGAACCACCCTCCCCATGCTTGACGATTGTGGGATGAACCAGTGCTCACTTTTTCGGAAAACACCTCCTGTCAAAGCCATTTTTCTGAAGGGGTCAGGATGGGAACTTTGGATTCAGATGGGCCCAGGGTACAATCCCAGCCCAGTGTTTCTTGAGCCTTAGGAGGGTCATTTAACGTCCCAATGACTCAGTCTCCTTGTCTTTGAAATGGGTTTCCTCCTACCCACCGTTGGGCTGGGTGTGCACAGTGATGGCTGCCATCACCCAAGGGATGCCTAACTCCCCCGCCCCACTTTCCCTTTCCCGGGAAGTAGGAGGGTTTTACCCTCCTAGGGGTGGGGACAAGGTCAGGTTTTGACTGGATCTGGGCGGGAGAGGGAGGTCAACAGTAGGCAACACTCCGCATTACAAGGACCCTTGTCCCCAAGCCCACGGGGGGAATGACCTTCTGAAGGTGAGGCGGATGGAAGCCCACACAAATTTCACCTCCCCCCAGGCTCCCCTGTCCCCACGAAGCCTTAAGGACAGCTCGTACCAGCGCTGCACCGGCCTGCGGGCTCAGGACCCTCTTGAGACGGGGACAATTTGTCCACACTCCCTGGAAAGATAAGGCTTAAGAGATAAAGGCTCTGGCTGGCCTCATCTCTGAAAGTCACTGACCGTAAGGAAGCGTTTTCCCAAGAGCCAACTGGGGCCGGATAAGGGGGACCCAGGAAATCGGGAAACGGGAGGAGCCAGCGGCAGGTACCCGATCCGTTCCCAGAATGCTCCGCAACGCGATTTCAGCCTCACAAGGCAGCAAGGGCACAGGCTGCAGTGAGAAAACCCAGGTTTCATGCTCCCTGACTGCATTCTGAGTATTTTCATTTCACCGCAAACAGGCCCAGGAAAGTGCCAGTGGTACCTCCCGCGTGGCTTGTGGTAAGGAGCACAGGAGACGCCGGGAGAGAAAGTGCTGGGAACGTATCATTACTAGTCGGGTGCACCCTGCCCCTCTTCGGTGACTAGAGGAGTTCTTCATTCATTCTCCTCACCCCCCCCCCCCCCCCCCCGGCCACAGGCATCAGCCAGGGCCTCCCCCCATATTTCTGACATCCCTGGAGCTACCCTGGGGAGATCATCCCAGAACAGGGCCGAGGGTCAGTCTTGATGCATTTAAACATCACAAGAACATCACCGATTTCAAGGCAGCGAATCAACAGCAGGGAAGTTAACATTTGTTAACATTTGTCTACATCGGGGGGTTCTCAAACCCTGGACGGCGTAATTCCTCGCTGTGCCTTGTAGGTCTTTTAAGAACATCCCTGGTCACCACCCCCTAGACACCAGGAGCACTAACCCCAGTTGTCATACTCGAAAGTGTCCCCAGAGACTGCCTAAATTGGGGAGTGCCAAATCAGCCCCCAGTTGAGAACTACCAGTGCACATCAATGAGGGCGAGGCTTGGTGGGGGGAGGGAGAGATGCCCGTTGGCCAGCATTTTGTTGCTGCAGAAAGATTGGGGGGGTATAAAAGCAGAGAGGGAAGGGGCTGCCCATTTGGCAGCAGGAATGTTGCATCTCTCACCTGCCCAGCGGGAGGGCTGTCAGCTCCATGGCCAGGCGCCACCCGGACGCTCATCATTTCGGGGGACGTAGGGAATGCGGCAGAAGGTGGGTCTTGGATTTGAAGCTAATGCCATTCAATACCACTAGCATTTTCCACATCCTGTGTGGGTGACAAGGGCCTGCCCTGCGGGGAAAGCCAACAGTTTAAAAGGAGAAAGCTCTTTCTCCTAAGAAACCAACGTTTATTAATAATACATCCCCGAACTTCATGTCAACAAAGGGAACCTCTCACCGCAGAGAAATATAGGCCATCCAAGGAGATGTCAGCGGCCTCCAGTTGACTTTTTTTTTTTTTTTTTTTTTTTTTGTCTTTTTCCCAAAGCAGCATATGGACCACAAAATCTCTCTCTGGGTAAGAGCCCATGAGAAACTCAAGTCAAAGCTTTTCTTCTCTGCTTGCCTTCTCTGTCATCATTCTGCTAAGGCAGAAAAGCGAAGTTACATGGCTAAAGTCGTAAGTGTAAAAAGAATCTTGGTTCTGTTCTAGGCATTTCAGAACAGCTCACAGGAAAGGTGGGATTGGACTAGGATGTCGCTGCTCGGCAGGCCTCGGCCAACCTCCAGTCCTTGAGGGAGAAGAAAGGGGGTAAACACCTCCTGGGAACGTTCCAGAGTTGGAGATGATGCCAGAAATTTCCCAAGCCGGGCCACTCCTTTTTCCCTTCCCGCCCCGAATTCCTGCCTCCTGCCTTCACGCGGCGGCATTTCAACCAAACAAATCAGGGTCTACGACGTGACGGCGCTTCTGGACAAACAAAAATTAATATGGAAGGGAAAGACACGCCACCCACCCATGTAGGTCATGGCCCACTGTTTGGCCTCACCTGCTAAATGGTACCCATGGGCGCAGATTAAAACAAAAGCCTGCCACGTTCCAGGGCAGACACGGCTCTCCGGGGGCAGCTCGGCTGGCAGAGTGAGCTGGAAACTCAGTGGCGTGCTCTGGTCATTTCTAAATACTCTCTAGAAGACAAGAGTTCAGGTCAAGTGAAAGCTGGCGGCGCTGCTGCTTGACAAAACCCAACAGCCAGGGAGCAGGTGTAGCCTGCCAGAAAGCAAACAAAAACTTGTCTCAAACAACAACAAACGGTTAACACCCTCAGCCTGTCAACACCAATTAGCCTACCCTCCCAGCGGAAGCCTCTTAAGAAGGTCCTGAAATCCAGCTAGGCCCTCTGCAAGCAGAGACAGTCACTGCGTGGCTTCCCGGAAGGAAGTGGCCCTCCGTGGAAACTGAGGCGAGCAGGCACAGCCCTGAGGCCCCCTCTACCCTGAAGGGGCCACGTGGGGTGGGATCCTAACGTTGCTGGACCCCAGGCACTTTTGCTTTCGTGGGCCTCTTCCCGCATAATAATATCGATATTTGAATTGATTTTTGATATCACTTTAAATACTCTAATAATTATTTTATTCTCTTAGTGTTTTAGGCAGATTTTAATGAACAGGTTCTTGTGGACCTGAAAATTAAAACATTTCCTTTGAATAATTTCATTTCCTTTGGGTTTGCTTTCTTCTAATTTTAAAAGAAATCAAACATTTTCCTGGGCCTCCCCATCAAACCCCGGCAGGTATCATGGGCCCCAGGCACCGCGCCCACTGTGTCTCAGGGAGAAGCAAGCCCTGATTCAGTAGGAAACTGCAATTTTTAAAAAATACCCTTGCCCGTGGCCTATAGATCCCACTCAACACAACTCCGACCTATCTGGAAAGCTCATTCCATTGATAAAATACTAACATCATATGCCTGGAACGTATACATTTTCACTAGTCGCTTATGAGTGATTTACACAGGAGGACTCCAAGGGGCGTAAAACAAAACCAACTCACCACACAAGATAGGTTTTCTTCAATATTTTATTTATATAGAAATACTTAAAAAATGAAGTAGCACCATTCCTTAAGTTTTACCTTTATTATGTAGAACTTTAAATGTCAGAAAAATAAAACTCTTGATACAATTTCAAATCTTGTCTCAGCAAATATAATATTAGTATTTGACCATGAGGTTAAAGGCCCTTTATCATAAAATAAAATATACTTTGTTTTTTAAACTTTGCTCAGTAAAGTACATTTAAGCTCAAGTAACATCACCTACATATACATAAACAAGTGGTAAACAAATGTATTAAAATAGAAATACTAAAACTATAGTGGCCCAACAGAATTTTTGTAGCTTGCACTGAATTCTATTTATACAAATGTTAGAAAGCATCAACAGTTCCTTTTGACATGTTTATACATTTCCGTGGTTTTTTTTTGTAATAATATAGAATAAAATATGCTTTATATCACTGAATAGAAAATATGCTGGGTGAAGCATTTCTAGATTTGTCTGAACCTATAAAATCTCCATCCCAACAGAATACTGTTCAAAACATTACACATTTTATGGTTTTGTAATTCCGTCACGATTGTGTGGTTATTAAAATAATACAGTGTTCTTTGCCATAAGGCCATACTAAAATAAAAAGATTTAACCCAGCTACAAAAAGTTCACTGAACTTAAATTAAAATACTTGTAAACATCTTTGCAATATGAAATATAATTTTTCAAGTCAAAAAAGAATAAAATACTTCAATCTGTATTAATGCAATTTCTCTTTAAAACTTTTAAACGTTTTTAATATATAAGAGATATGTTACAGTTTGTTTAACTTTTATAAAGCTGCAGTATCCTGGTTTCACAGGAACTCCTGGCCCTTCCACAACATTCAAAAAGGATCCACTGTGTTCTAGAATAAGCATCGTAGGAACCCAGCCACAAAGGGGAACACACGAAAACAGTCCACACATCCCATAAGCACTATTATTATCCTCTTCGTCATAATAATTATTGTTCGTTTTTTTTCTCCTACTTTAAGAAAATGGAAAACTTGTGGGGTTTTCTTCTTTTGGAAGCTTCCTATGAAGTACAGTGTACAAACTATCATTACTAGAGTGTCGCCGTTCCTATTATTTATAGAGCATGCATTTCAGGTGGTTCGGGGGCTTCCCGGGCTATAGTACTCTTGATGCAGATATCCTGGCAAGTTCCTTTGTTTAAAAATTAAAAATTTTAAAAAACGAGCGGATACTACAGCTTCCCAAGCTCCTCTCGGATCTCAGAGTGTGAGCGGGGGTGGGGGAGGAAGGGGTGGGGCACGGAGGCGGCGGGCGGGCGCGGGCCGGGTGGTGGCGGCGGCGGCGGCGAGGGTCCGGGGGTCTGAGGCTGGAGGGGAGGGGCCCCCCTCGGCCCCCGCGGGGTGCGCGCAGGCGCGCCGCCTTCAGGAGAAGATGCGGATGGCCTGGGTGACCGCGGTGTGGCAGACCGGGCACTCGGGCTCGCTCTTCTCGCAGATGCGGTTGGCGCACTCCATGCAGAAGAGGTTGTGGCCGCAGGGCACGAGCGCGGCGATCACTTCGCTCTCGAAGCACACGGAGCAGTCGCGGCTGCCCTTTCGCCGCAACCCCGACGACGAGGAGGAGGAGCTGGACGAGGAGCTGGACGACGACGAGGAGCCGGAGGTGTCCGACGGCGGCAGGCTGGGCAGCTGCGCGCCCAGCCCGTTGGCATAGGCGGCGTAGGTCAGGCCCCCTCCGCCCGGGTCGCTGCGCACCCGGCGCGCCAGGTGGTGCTCGCCCGCCCCCGGCGCCATGTGCAAGGGCGGGGACAGGCGCGGGCAGCTGGCGCCCGGGTGCAGCCGGCGGTGCACCAGCAGCCCCAGGTTGGCATTGGCGGGCGCGCTGGCGCCGCCCCCGGGAAAGACCACGGAGGACGACGAAGCGGACGAAGACGCGGAGGACGAGCAGGACGACGACACCGGCGCCCCAGGGCCGCCTCCGGGGGAGCGCTCGAACTGAGCCCAGAGCAACGGCGCCCCAGGCGGGGGAGCCGGAGCCGGGTCGAAGGTGGGCTGCAGCTCGGGACAGCCGTCGGGGGAAGGCACGGAAGCTTCCCCCGCCGCGTAGGTGTATCCGTTGCCGTTGTTGTTGTTGTTCCCGTTGTGGGCAAAGCTGAGCGCGGGGCTGGGGGGGCTGTAGTCCGCCAGGCGCGGGGTGGCGGCTGTGCTGCCGCCGGTCCCCCCGCCGAAGTAAGAGTCTGTGGACGCGCTGCCGAGCGAGCTGGAACTGTCGTTGCGGTAGCTAGAGAACGGCTTGCGGCCGGGGGTGGGCGTGATGCTGGGGGTGGGCTTGCTCCAGAGGCTGCCTGGGCCGGACCCGCCGGACCCGTGGTGCAGATCGAAGCCCACGTCCGTGCCGTTGGCGTGGAAGTCGTTCTCATCTGTGAGCTCGATGATGCCGCCGGTGCGCAGGGCGATGTGCGCCTCGATCTCCTCGCGAGCTCGGTCCACGTTCTCAGGCATGCCAGTCACCTCGAACACGGGCTCCTTGTCGCGGCTGGGCGTCACGATGTACGTGTGCGTCTGTTGTTGGATGCGCTTGATCGTGGCGCCCTTGGGCCCCACCACGAGCCCCACCACGCGATAGGGCACCCGCACCTGGATGGTGGTCTGTCCAGGCAGGTTGGGCGGCCCGGGCACTGCGCCGTTGAGCGCCGTGTTCTTATTCCGCGAGGCGCGGATCATGGAGAAGTGCTCCGCGGCAGAGATGATCTCCCTCCGAGCCATGGCCACATCCTCCTTCCTGCCCGTCACAACAAAGACAGGCTCCTCCCCGCGAACCGGGGTCTTGATGTAAGTATTGGTCTTCGCCCGCAGCGCTTTGATTTTACAACCTGGGAGCCAGGGTGCAGGGGAGGGAGTGGGAGAGAGAGACAGACACGCCCATTATCCCGGGGTAACCGCGGAGACCTGGGACCGCCCGCGTCCTGGGCTGCGGGGCTGCAGGACACGCTTCGGGCGGAAAGGGGGCGGCTCCCTCACTGACCCTGGGCCACGCCACGGGCTGGGAAGCGGGTTCCACCCGCGAGGCGCTCGAGGAACAGCCCATTGGCTGCCCAGTCCTCCCCCAGTGACTGCAGTCGTCCCGAGCAAACCCGAGAATCCCAGGGAAAAGTCAGCTGGGGAGATGCCGCTAGGATCCAGCGGGGCGCGCCGTCCGCCCTGAAGGCGCGGCGAAAGGGTTCAAGGAACAGGGCCGGGGCCGTGAACCCTCCCAGAACTGGGGTACTGATGAGAAGAGGGGGCAGTCCCGGGACCCATTGTTCCTCCTCTGGGCTCCATTCCGCTTTGCAGAAATCCAGAATCCTCCTCCCATCCGATGCTCACTCCTCCTCCTCCCCCTCCCAAAGGACCGATCAAAGGCCCCCTCCCCCAAGCATCTTATATTTAAATTCTATTTCCCGGGGTGGGCTGGGTGGGGGGCGCTAGGGGAGAAGGCAGTGATTTTAGCAGGATAAAGTGCATCCCGCCGTGGCAGCGGCGCGGCTCCGGGAGACAGCCTGCCTGCACTTTCTTTGTCTGGGGCGCCGGCCCATCGCGCGGCTCTTCCTCTCTTCTCCAGGCTCGCGGGCGCCGCGGATCCCGAACCCTCTCGCGCCCTCCCCGCGGGGCGGTGGCCCGAGACCCTCTCCCTTCCAGCTCCCCATCTCCACCGGACCCACCTTGCCGCCCCACGATCTCGGCGACATGCTCGGAACTGGGCACCGGCACGCACTCGGTCATGTTCACGCTCTTCTTGCGCGGCTCACTGTCGTACAGAGAGGCGCCCTCGTCACTGTCCAGCCCCAGCAGGGAGAGCTGATCGAGCGCGAGCTGCAGGGCTCTTTGGTCATCCAGGGTCTCTCCCCCGCCGCCGCCGCCGCCGCCGCCACCACCGCCGCCGCCGCCGCCTCCCCCTCCGCCGCCGCTGCCGTTGCGCTCCAGGTCTGCAAACAGGGAGCTGGGCATCGCTCGGCCGTGCGCGCCGCGCCCCCGCCGGCCCTCGGCTCGGCGGCGAGAAGCTGCGGCCACAAAGGCAGCCGGGAAGCGAGTGGTCAGGGGCGGGGAGGCCGGCCGGCTGCAGAGGGCTCCGTTGCTCCTTTCTCGGCGCCGGGAGGAGTGGGTCGCTCAGTGCGATCGGCGCCGGGCAGTGGCCGCAGGAGCCCCCGCCTGGGTCCCCACCCCAGATCTGCCGGCGGGTGGGGTGGGGGCAAAGCTCGAGCGGCAGCCGCGCGTGCCCCCCGAGTGCCCGGCTGGCTGGCCACAATGCCGAGCGAGAAGCGAGCAGGCGAGCGACAGCAGCGTTTCTTTAAGGAGCCCCTCCCCGGCTCCTCCACTCCCTCCCTCCCGCCCGCCCGCCCTCACTCAGCGCTTTTTCCTCCTCTCCTCCCCGCCTCTTGACTGAGCCTCTGCAGCCAGACGGCTCCGGAGGGGGACGAGGGAGGCGCAACGTCACCGGCGGGAGCTGACACTACAATGCTACTGACACTATCGCTGGGGGAGGCGATTGGCGCGCGCCGGGCCGGGGGCGGGCGGAGGCCGCGGTCAGGGCGAGCCGAGAGCGAGCGCCCCCCACCCCCGCGCTCGCCGCAGCCCGCCCCGTCCTCCTCCCGGCCGCGCCCCTCCCCCGCCGCCGCTAACGCCTCTCTTTGTTGTCTAATGCGGGACCGGCAGGCTCGGGACACTCGCGCGTACCTATCGGCCGAGGACAGTCTGTCCCCAGCTCTCCCCCCTCGCCTGATGGAGAAAAGAAAACGCGCCCAACTCGGATGCCCGCGGCCGGGCTCTAAGAGAGCGGTCCTGAGAAAGTCCCGTTAGCGTCCCCAAATAAACCACCCCTAGAGCCCACGGTGCCACTGGGAGAAGGGTCTATTGTCTGCCGCAAAGGGCGGCCCGAGCCCTCGGGCCCGGAAAGCGGGACTCGAGGTCCGGGTGCGCACGGGCCAAGTGGCTCCTGGCGCGGGTTGTCCACCTGCGCAGGAGCGCAGGAGACACAAAGGCAGAGGCCCGCCCGCATCGCTTCTCGCGCGCCCGCGCGCCCGCAGCTTTGTGCCCCTTGGGCAGCACTTCGTCCAACTGGCCCTCAAACTGCGGCCGGGCCAGCCAGACACCCGCCGCAGCGCGGGCCCGGCCCGCCCTGCGGCCCGCGACCTCCGGAATGTGCGGCGCGGGGGTCCTGCGCCCGCCCCGCGCGCCGGCCGAGCCCCCGCGGGCGCTGACACGTGCACGAGCGCCGCGCCGCCTCCGCGGGGACGCCGGCCATGGCTCCGGCGAGCGGTGCGGGCGTGCGCGCGCCGCCGTCCCGTCCCTCCCCGCCCCGCGGTCGGGCATGCGCGGTGCGCGCCGGGAGCGGGCGGGCCCTTTAAGGCGGGCGCGGCGGAGCGCGCGCCGGCCCCTCCCGCGGCCCCGCCCCGACGGGAGGTGTGCGCCCGCCGGCCCGCCGCTCTTTGTGCGCTTCTCGGGGTGGGGTTGGCGGCGGAGGGAGGGCGCGCCCGGACCGGCCGGCGGGGACGGCGAGCTGCGCCCCCTCCCGGATCTCCCGGAGCCGCCTCGCTGCGCGCGAGAAGAAAGGAGGCTTTGAGGGCCGGGCCGGGGCACGCCGCCTGCTCGCCGGCCGCCGCCCCGTGCCCCTGCGCTCGGGCCGGCCGCGCCGCCCCCCGGGCCGGTGCCCCCTGGGGTCCCGCGCGCGCTCCTCTCCTTTGTTGCCGGCGCTCCCAGGCTCGCCGCGTCCCCGCGCCCGGCCGGCGGGGTCGCTCCGCGAGCGGCCGGGACTGCGGTTTGCTGTGAACGCCCGCGTCCGCGCGGCGGGACGCCCGCCCGGGACAATGAGGCCATGTGGCCGCCGCCGCGGACGGGCTCACTCGGGGGACCTGACGGTGCCGCGGGGCGAGCTCGGGGCGCGCAGGCAGAGGCTCCCGGGTGCTTGCTCTCTGGGTGACCCCGCGAGGAGAGCGGGCGCCCGGGCCTCGGTGTGCCCTGCGTCGATTGGCGGCCGGGGGGGGGGGGGTCGTACCTGCCCCGGCCACCTCGTGGGTTCGGAGGACTGTGACAGTAGAAGCGAGGGCGCTGGGCGGTCAGGCAACGCCTTCCCGCCGGAGACAGGAAGGTGTTCCTTCCCGCTCACCTGGAGCTGTCTTGGGGAAGAGGTGCTGATTATTTCCTTGGGGAAATGAGGCTTAGAAGCCACTTAGAGTGGTGATTTCCTCAGGATGTTTCTGTCCCCGTCCCTGAGCCTGGGCTGTGTGTCTTCAAAGGGAGTGATGGATGGGTCGGGGGAGGGTGCGCAGCCCTCCCAGAGCCACCACCTCCAACTCCGGTGGAGAATTCTTTGACCTGGTTTATGGACTCAAGTACCAGAAATCTGTGAACGAGGAGGGGGTGCCTTGAGGATGGAGGTTCTGGGAGGAGAGGGTCCTGGTTGGTCCAGGCGCCTCACCCGGGGCCTGTAAACACCAGAGCAGACAGAAAAAGCGCTCCAAAGGCCTCGCCATTATATCTTGCCCACACAACAGGCTCCCCATCAGGCCAGCTGAGGTTTCTTTTTTCAGATAACACAATGGATGGAAGTAAAGTTGCTGCCGGAGTCCACTGCTGGTGAGGCCTGTACATAGGTAAATGGGCCCTCCTCCTCCCCGGGGCTTGCTTGTGTGGGAAACAGGCCTGCACACAGCGTCCCCCTCCTGTCTGCAGTGCTGGGATTTCAGATGGGTTAAATCAGAAATTTGCTTAGAGGGCTGCATGCTTCAGAGTCCCTGGGGCCCTTGGGTCAGTCCCAGGAAGGTGAACATGACACCTTGCATAGGGGACAGGTGCCTTTCTCCCCTACGGGATCATGAAGGCATGTCCGGTGAAAGCACACATCATAGCGCACAAGAGGATGAGGCTGGGAATTCATGGAAAGCTGCTAACGCCCAGGTGCCCATGACATTCCTTGTAGCCTGGGTCACGCTCCGTAGACCAGAATACTCTGGGAAGACCAATGCAAAGATGGGACCGTTTTTCTGAAGATACCCACAAGATACAGGCCCTCCAGAGATCCTGGGAGGGTGATGGTCATGGTAGCGGACCATTCCAGTCTGATGTGTGACAGCTCGGATTCCCAGTGGAGCCTTGCTTCGGTGTCCCGTCCTATGCAAAGAGGCTAGCATCCGGCTTCCCACCTGCCTCAGGGGGTTGTTTTAGCAGAGGGATAATGACAGTGCAAGCTGCCTCATTGTAAATTACCAAGTGCTGAGCAAACGTGTGGGAGACGGTGCTTCACCTGCCGCCTTTTACTTTCCCAACCTGTCTCGAGGACTGACTGGTCACGGTATTTTCTGACACTTGAATGCTATTATGAAGTAACAATCTGGAAAAATTAATTCTCAATGAATGGATTTAATAAGCCAAGATGTGACAAAACTTGCCAAGTCCAGTTCTGTTTTTATATAGATAATACAACCCAACTCCATAGTTTCTGGCTAGACTTTCCCAGGCTCCTTTAGGACCCCAGTGCTTAACTACTTTTCCTGATACAGGACATGTTCCCTAAGGACCTCCCCAATGTGGCCATACTATTTTTTTTTTTTTTTTAATTAGCAAAAGAGAGGGGCTTGAAGAGTGTGATCTGGTAACATAATAGAGAATTTCAGTTGTTATAAGACAAAGTAGTCACTCACAACAACCGAGACTGACTGAGCCCACCTCGTACGTGTTTCCAGAGGACTCAAACTGTCCGGCACACATCTGGCTTGCTTCGGCAACCGGAGAGCTGGCGAAGGCAGCTACCGTCCTCATGGGAAAACAAGCGCACTTTCAGTCAACTCCACATTACTGAGCATCTACTTATTTTATTCTCCACAGCCCGGAAAGCACTGATGATACAGAAATGAACATGGTGGGTGGGTGGGGAGGGGTCCTTTCTCCTGGAACCCCATTCGTGTCCAAAGTCAGTTACGCAGCAGGGCAGTAGTGAGTCCGCCTGGAGTCCTAGGAAGGCTTCCCAGAGGCGGGGACATTTGTGTTGTGCTTTCAGAAGCGAGGTGGGAGAATGGAGACCAGGGTCTCCTGTGGCGTGTGGTATCTGGCAGGAACTCGGTCGGTGCTCATTAAATGAACAAGTGAGGTAGGCTGGAGAGGCTGCAGGTGTAATTTTCTTAAGTATGGATGTGAGTAAGCCTCTCTGGGAAGCAGCTCCAATGACACCGGCCACAGCTGCCAGACTCTGAGGAGTCAGGACAGGCCATATTTATCGAGCCCTCGCTGTGCGCCAGGCAGCTTACCGAATGCTTTGCAGCGCACCATCTTGTGTGAGCCTCCAAACCCCAAAGTCGGTCTTCTCTTGGCCCCATTTACAGATGAAGGGAAGTCAAGTCACTTGCCCAAGCGAGGACAGATTGTCTTCAGGCAAGTAAATACAGCTCAAGCTTCTGGGCCTTTCCATGGCTTGCGGCAGGAGGTCAGAGCAATCTAGGTACAAGATTGCACGTTTTAATAACATTTTCAAGAGTCACATTTTTATTCTTTTCCTTGAGGACCCCAACACTGATGTGATAGGCCTGAGGAATCCCAGTCGCTGTTGCGCTCAAGGTGGCACAGCTGATAAATGACACCCAAGCCTGTGATCGTAAGCACCCCAGGCTCCTTCCCACCCCTGGGCGGTGGGATTCCCCAGCTGGAAGCTGGCGGTGTTTCCGCCCCCCCAACCACCACCACGGGGCTGTAATGATCACATGACTGAGGGCCCTGCGAAGCATCTTGATTTTTGATGTCCTGTTCAGTCTTTGTATTGTTAACATATACGTCACATGGAACACATGAAACACACACGTTTTTAAGAATATTTTACTATAGGAAATGCTCTCTTTATGTTGGATGAACAAAAAAGCAGCTGAGAGGTGCTTGTGTTACTAAACACTCAGGAAGCATTAAGAGAAGCAAATGAATTCGGCTGGAAAGCAATACATCAAAATCTTCCAGATAGTTACTTACTTAAGTCGTGGGTCCACATTTTATTTTCAAGGTTCCCGTGTTTCAAGCTCTGAACATCTTTATCCAATTAGTTTTTAAAAGTAATACATGCTTAGCTTGAAAGTTAAATAGTGCTAAAAGGGCTTAATAAAAGCACTTGATAGAAGTAGAAGGAGGAGAAAAAAAAAACCTAATGCAAATCCTAGCACATATGTATATTTATTAAAGCTTTTGGAATTATGAGAGTAGAGAGGAAGTTTCATAAATTTAGTAAAATGGGCCTTTAAGTCGCTTGACTTCTAAAATTCAAACATCATTTGGTTAACAACCAGTAGTAGCCAGTCTGCAGTATCAGAGAGGAAGAAGGGGGCGCCTGGGTGGCTCAGTGGGTTAAGCCTCTGCCTTCGGCTCAGGTCATGATCCCAGGGTCCTGGGATTGAGCCCCGCATCTGGCTCTCTGCTCAGCAGTGAGTCTGCTTCCCTCTCTCTCTCTCTCTCTGCCTGCCTCTCTGCCTGTTTGTGATCTCTCTCTCTCTCTCTCTCTCTGTCAAATAAATAAATAAGAGAGGAAGAAGAAGAGGCGATTTAGAATCTCTCACACACAAGAATTCAAGGAGCCTGGAAGCTCACTGATCTTCGGGAAGGAGGCAACTTTTTTCTTCCTACGCAGACATGAAAAAAATCAGTGGAATCGGGGCATTTTCTGCAGGTGAGTCGCCCATTTTGCCCAGACTGTCAGTGGAGCCCCATCTATGAACTGACAAAAGCCTCAGGGGGGCTAGCACCTCAGGGTCCGGGTCGTCAGCACAGGTGTTGTCCCAAACCTCCGTCTGGCAGGGAGCACGCTGAGGGGCCAGCATGTGGCTGAGCAGATGGCAGATACTCCTTGACGGTGGGTGGGGGCTTGGGACCCAAAGTCTCAACTCCCAAGGTGAAGTGCTGTAAGGGCATGGCACTGCCCCGAACGAGCCTCTGTGTCACGTGTCAGCCGCCCCCAAGTCTAGGTAGTGGGGAATAAGGAAAAGGCAGTCGCACAAGAGGGTCTAAAGGAGGGTGGTCTCACTCCCCAGGCTCCCGGCTTCCTCTCCCTGAACGGAACGGTGCCTTGTGCCACTTACAAAGGGATGGAAGTTGAGCAGGAGAAGTATTCAAAGCTCTGATCTCTCTCAACACCTTGTATGACAGCACTTTCTCTGTTCCCGTAACTTTTTCTAAAAAGTAAAAAATAACTTCATCACCTACAGAATTTGTGTATTTTCAGCATCAGCCCTGAAAGTCCAGATGCTAATTAATGAAATACAGCCGGGATGTCGTCACGACCAACTCCGAACTACCCACCTGCGTGACTTCACGATCAAAATGATTTCTTCCCTATGCGCTTCAGTTAAAAAGAATAAAAATCGTGTCGACCAAGCTACTAACATGGTAGCTAATAATAGGATCACTTTTTTATGCTAATAAAACAGACCTACAATTTTATTAAACTTCTGCAGTGATCACTGTAGTGACGTGTGTGTGCATCTATACAGAGAAGACGCACAGCCTCTGACAAGCAAAGAAATACAAGCGCAAGGGTGCCTTTGAGGAGGCGCGATCACCACGCTGGGTAACTCAAACAGAGGCCAGGATGGGAATTCCCTATCTCAGAAAAAAGAAAGATGTGGTCTCCAGCAGGAAAATGTGAAGGCACACTCTTAAGTGGAAAGCGTAAGACCAAACACAAAGCAGCAGAGGAGAGTCTAAAAGCGGCACCTACAGTAACAGATGCCACAGGTTGGAAGGCCAAGGATGAGGCGGTGGCGCACCCGCCCTAGGTACGGGGGGTTTTCAGGTAGGATGGCACCTTACAGAGGGTCCCGCTGTGGGCTCTGCCCCATCTGAGAGCTTCCGGCCCTGCATAGTATTTTGGAGACCTGGAGCGTGTGTGTGTCTTTGCTCTTGGTCCTCAGCTTCCTCATCTGTAAAATGTGCATCTGACGTCCTGAGTGATGCGCGGCGCTTACGTCACCTGTGCTGCCGCACAACTGGCAGGAAGGTCTCCAGAAAAGAAGACAAGGGAGCAGCCCTTGCCCTCGGCTGTGGTCAGCCGCGCCAGGCAGCCAGGAGACATGAGAACCACATACCTTGGCGTCAGAGGGGAGCTAGACCACTGGAACGATCCTACAGGTTTAGGAACAGACCCAAAGGCAGGAGTCTTGACTCTGTGGCAAAAGTAGAAATGCCAATGAACGGAGCCGGAAATCACCCCCGAGAGGAGCTGAGAGAACCGGTTGTTTCGAAACACCGTATTAAGTTGGACCTTTTCCTGCCTCATAGCATAGACTCCAGTAAGTTCCAAGGGGGTTATGGAGTTCAGCTTGAAAAATGAAATCATAAAAGAACTAAATGGAAACAGGTGGCTGTTTCTGTCATTTCAAGGAGGAGAAGGGCTTTCGGAGCATGACCCTCACAGTGGAAATCATTTAGGGAAAGCCATAAAACAGAGAAACCATGCTGCGGGACACAATCCTACACAAGAGGCCTCACCAGATGTGAGGCAGCAGTGGTGAGCTTGGGGTGTTCCTAGATAAGCCCCCGATATGTTTACTGTAAATAAAACATACTTAAATCATATTATAAAATTGCATTCGTATATCAAACCTTGGAATTCACGGACATCGATGCAAGGAAGAACCCAGAGTTGGCGTGTAGTGTCCTAAAAGTCAGAGTGAACAACGTGAGGTGAAGACCACTAGGGCTGGCTCCCGCCTACGGTGAAATGTGCCAAGCAGGTGTGTCAGTGAGGGGTGACTGAGACGGGAACTACGATGAGATGTTCTGACTAAGGCTAATTCTTTAACGATTAATTTGTAATTAGAACTTTGTACTATCTAATCAAAACACGAGTCATGATGGGGAGCGGGGCTGCGGAATCTTTCACAAGTTCATCTGGAAGATCACAGAAAGCGTGGGGCCTCCGTGCAATGGAGGGGAGGCTGAGAAGAGACGCAAGATGCTGGAGGTCTGTGCGCCGACACCCGTCCCTGGGCAGGTGCGCAGCGCGCCTGTCCTGCCGGCGCTGGGCTGGGGGATGGGAAGGCCACGGTGACCCAGGGCGGGACGCGGGCAGTGCCGGGCACCGCCTGCCGTCTGGAAGGGAAGACAGCTCTTACGGAGCGGACGGGCATTTGTGTAAAATGACAACCGTCACAAAGCGCTGCGGAGGACAGGGCCATGGCGCGTGGAGTGTGTGACGGGGAAAATCTGGCAGTTCTTATTACGTAGCAGACTTGATCTCTGGCCTGAGAACACATGATTGATCAGGAATCTGTTCATGCATGAGCTGAAAAAAAAGGAGAGGAGCACTTGTCAGCCTGTAACAGCGTCCGCGCGGACGATACACGAGGCTTATGCGCGGCGGCCACATCTCCGTCCTCCAGCGAAAGGGGCACCCTCGTTTCTTCTGTCTTTGCCCAGAGGAAACCGAGCCTGAGCTAGCACGTGGCAGGCAGACCCAGGCTGTCCAAGCCGGAGCTCTCCCTCACTCTTTTTTGTTTTTTAAACACCTCTGTTGAGACATAACCGAGATAGAAAACCCCGAGCACACTGTGTGCGATTTGATGGGTCTGCACACAGGTCCGCACCTGCAAGCCCATGAGCACAAGGCAGTGGGCGTATCCATCGCCCCCAGAAGTTTCCTGGTGTCCCTTTTTTTTCGTGATAAGAATGCCAACATGACATCTAGTCTCTCACGTTTCTGAGTCCACAATTCAGTGGTATTAACAACAGGTGTTCTGTGGTACGGCGGACATCGGAACTTACTCATCGTGTGTAACTGACGCTTGAGGCCAAATGAGCACCACCCCCCGCCCCACCAATGTCTCTTCCTCCCCGACCCCGTAACCAGCACTCCACTCTCTGCTTCTGGGTCTGACCACGCAACGTAGCTCCAGGTAGTGGAGCCACCGGGTACGGTGCTGCACTGACTTCCCTCCGCACGGTGTCCTCCACCTTGTGACAAGTGGCCGGAGCCCCTCCCTGCCAGAAGCCTGGCTCCCTGGCTTACGTGTGGACCACCTTTCCTCTCTCCAGTCATCTGTCTGTGGACATTAGGTTGTTTCTGCCTCTCAGCAATGGTGAACGATGCTCAGTGAACATGGGGGTACAGCCTTGTCTCCCAGATCGGGACTATGGGTTCCACCCAAAAAGGGGACGGCTAGACCCCGTGGCAGTTCCACCCTGGGGCGGGCAAGCCTACAGACTGCTTCCCAGAACAGCCGTACCTCTCCTGTATCCAACGGCGTACAAGGCTTCCGATCTCTCCAGAGACCTGCTAATACCTTCCTCTGCTTTGTTTCGTCGCCTTTCCTGTCAGTCGCCATCCTGACGGCGCGAGGTGAGACCTCCCTGCGCTTTGGATTTGCACCTCCCTAATGAGGAGGGCTGGCGGCCATCTTTTCATGTGTCCCTTGGCCTTGTGGATTCTTCTGTGGAGAACTGTGTCTTCAAGTCATCTGTCCATTTTTTCACCTGGTCTTCGCAATGAAATCACAGCAAGAACACCAAAGGCAGAGTTGCCAAAAGCAGGAGCAAACAAGTGGGACTCATCAAACCCGAAGCCTTCCACAACATGAAGAGACCACCTACCCAGGGGGAGACGCTGTTCATTGGCCACATATCTGACTACAGATTACTGTCCAAAATATTAAGAAGTCATACAGCTCAATCCAAAAATAAATAAATAAATAAAACCAACAAAACCACACATAGTAACTCCGTTAAAAAATGGGCAAAGAACTTAAAAAAACATCTCTCCCTCCTGACCATTATGCTCCGGTGGCAGCAGGATTCTAGAATCACACACACACAAACATTTGCTCACATACCGTGCATCTAAATACTTCCGTGTTATAAATCAAGTACCAAGTGTTGCAGAAAATACGTTCTGTCCTCCTAACGAGACACACAGACCTTCACAAGGAGCTAGAAGGCCAGGTTAGAACTCGGAACTCTCAGCCGCCACGGGGTTGGGCCCTGGACCCCGGGCACACAGGGAGCGGCGGCCTCGGGCAGGATCCCTGCCTCCCACCACGCTCGGGGCTCCATCCCACACCACCATGGGTGTCGAGCACACGTGTGTAGATGCCCCAGCCCCATCACACCCTGCGCTGTGAACAGTCACTCCCTTAGACCCACCTTGGGCCTAAAGGTGCACACATTGTCAGTTGGGGGACCTAAGGGGCTGTTAGGGGAGTGGCCCACCCAGACCCTGGGAATGGGCTGGTCCCACTGTGACCTCGTGTTCTGGGGCAAGGCACAGCCAGGGGGCAGCGAGAGTGGGACTCTCAAGAGCATGGGGCCCAGGGCAGGAGCCTCTCTCATGGGACACATAAAATGAGTTGAAAAACTAGATACGTGAAGCTACGTGGGTCTCCCGGCGGCCTCTCTCCTCCTCGCTCCCCGCCGCCTGCCTTCCTCTCTCGCTTCCTCCCTCCTTTCCTCCCTGCCCTGCGCGAGCATTCAGAGAACGCCCTGGGTACCAGGCACCGCCTGGGCCCGAGGGTTCAAGGCTAATCGGGACAGATGCTCTCAGCAGCATACAAGGTAATGAGGAGACTAGCATCGATCCCACACAAGTACACGTCTAATTACAGACTGGGACAAGGGCACTGACAGATAAGCATGTGCTGATTTGTTGGCGGCCTTTGATTTAAGGTTTCCTGCTGAGACAGGGAGGAATGTAAATCTGTTTTTCCCTTAAAGCCAGGGGCCTTACATAGTTTCACAAACCTTCGGAATGGATGCATTTCAGACAGCAACCCAGAACTGGGTGTGCTCCCGACGCGCACACCAGCTCATTAGATCCACTCTACTCCTTCGTGGCTAGAGCAGAACTTTACCCCAAATGTCACAGGCATGCATTCCTGCAGGGTTACAAAGCCCAATTATAGAAGGTGGGGGTTTTCTTTGGGGCCCCCATGCCAAACTGTCACGGAGACGCAGAAGGTCGGGTGGAAGAGGGTCTCGGAGCTCTTGGAATCCCATTCTCCCTCCTGATGTCCGTGTACCACGCACTCGAAGAGCTGCGACGGGCTGATGCCTGTGCTCCCAACGACGGACTCTCGATGATTCTAGAAAGGGAACCCTCATGGCAAGGGGGACGGGCAGTGGTCACCTGAAAACCAGACAGAAGCTTGGTCGGTGGAAAGCAGGAGGACTGTGCTAGCTTTTCCTTTCATGCGACTGTGACTATTCTCCATGAAGACTTAGGCTCAGAAGACGGAGAAGGATGTCACCTTTATACAGCTCTTGTAACGAGGGGCAGAATCCTGGAAGGGAGAGCCACTGTGCCACTGCACTGCTGGCTGGCTTTCTGACTGCCTGTTGATCTGTCTTTTCACCCATGGTGTTCTGGTTTCCAGTGAGGAATAAATAAATCCCCATGAAGTTTGCCTTGGGAAAGGAACCACTGTCTCTCTACCATACTTAAGGGTCAGTTAGACAAATATTCCCCAAGAAGCAAAAGCAGCTTATCTTCCCCTCGCCTTCTCCCTCACCCCAGACTGAACACTGCAGCTTTTTAAAATGTTCATCTCCTACAGAGGAAAACCTTATTTTTGAAATTGGTTTTACAAACACACACACACACACACACACACACACACACACACGTATGCACACACTTCCCTGCATTTACTTATCCTTTCTTGGGTCTGGGGCAGGTGCGCCAGGCTATAGGGCATCTTTGGGAACTGACATACACTGAGGTGGGCTTCCTGCCCCCCACTAGAGTGTCTTCTGTGGCCCGACAGTCTCTCTGGGTGCACGAGAGACCAAGCTGGATCCTGAATGAGCTCATCCCTCCCAAGTGGCCCCCAAGGATAGCTGTGTCCTGCCCTGGGATTCCCAGCTGGGACACATTTCCTCTAAGTTACTCACAAACTTCAAGGCATCTCTAGGTTTGTGGAGGTTGTTCTGCCCGGGGCTTGGCAGAATTTGGGAAAACGTCCAATCCCAGAATCAGAGCTCAGAAAGGAACGCGGACCCGGCAGGGGAAGGGAGACTGTCTTGTCTGCAGAGCATCCCGAGCAGGGAGTGAGCGCCCGGCTCAGTCCAGGCTAAGACAGAGCGGGACAGGAACCCAACTGCGAGTGAGGCTCTGGAGTGTCCTAGGACTTGGCCCCAAACCACGGGCACCGCCGGCAGCACCAGCACCCCCCGCCCCCCCCCCGCGCCCCCCCCGCCCCCCCCCCCCCCCCCCCCCCCCC